>NC_051157.2:56266491-56566491 GCF_013339745.2 Dermacentor silvarum
GCGTCGACGCATAGTCGATGATAATAATAATAATAAGAAGAAGAAAACCCGCCCTCACTTTCGAAGACACACCTCTACGTTTCTTTCCGAATACCAAGATTGTGCTCAGTGAAGGCCCATAAGCTGCCTAGCTGCTTCTCGGGACACGTGCGTTTCCTTGACCCTTCCATCAACTCTATCCCCTCTTATTTGACTTCCGCCATGACCTACAGGGTGATCAAAAGTGCTTATAGAAATAAAATGTTAGAGTGCGTAGTCGGTAGCACACCTTTTCTTTTTTTCCATCATATTCAGCCGTTCTCTTCTTCTTACCGTTCGATTGCTTCAAGGCGCGCTGCGCTTTCTGTTAGAGTGCTCGGGCTTATGCCGCATTAGTTAGGTCTTACAGCCCCCTTCTGTATACCCTTGCTGTGGCAAGTAAACACGGCTTTCCAAACCATAGGGCCACATGCGAACAAGCGCTGAGGCTCTAATCTTTTCCTGGGTAACGCGGCAGCCCTAATCCACCAAAATACAGCAAAAAAAAAAAAACTCGAGATGGCGAAACACGCTTGTTACATAAATGTTATTGCTCGGACTAATATTTTGACACATTAGAAGAGATGTGGAGAACAGGACATTAATTACGAGGAAAGGAATATTTTTGGCCAAGTTTACTGTTATTGTAAAGTGTGAACTGATAAAGGAGGCGCAGTTTCGCCCGAAAGGCGAAGCGTCGATTGCGATAGCAAGTTAGTAGACAGCTATACGAAGTAAGGATAGTAGTTTTATTGGCCGTATGAACTTGTAAATATTCGCTGACTAACTAAATTAGTTAGCATGGTGTAACGCGCGCACAAGCAAACATGAACACATCTCACTCGATAAACGCGCACACTCGCTGTCAAAACGATGGAGTGAGGAAGCGCGGCGGCAGCAGCGAGCAAACAGACCTTCGTGCTGCCTCTCGCTTCAAGGCGAAGTAAGCCGTGAGAACACAGCACACACGAAGCTATCAGCTCTCGGCGTACTCTGTCGTCATCGCAGATCGCTTTCAAGATAGGGCCTGCAGGTGGACGCGCCATACGCAGCCACCACCGGGGTTCATTACACGATAAAAACATCACCACACGATAAAAACATTAGCATCCTAAGTGCGCTGGATTTGTGTTTTAATATCTGTATTCGTTTTTTTTGCGCTCTTTAAGCATTTCATATGCAGGGTGTTTAGAGGCAGCCTGTAAAAAGGGCATTCCTACGTATATTGCCGTTTTCGCTTATGTTGAAATGGATCCTGGCGGCTATACAAGGGGGTAAACATGACTTCCTTATTACAAGCGGAAATGCCGTCCTGATTTTCCAACCCCTTTATTGAAGAACAGAGGGAGAGAGAGAGAAAGGAAGAAGGAAAGGTAGGTAGGTTATCTAAGGTGAGGCCCCGTTGGCTACCCTACACTTGGGGAGGAGAAGAGGGGGCGAGAACAGCATTTTTAAAGAATGACCTCGATGTCCATCCTACAGTTGATCTTCCGTCTGGAAAAAAAGGGATGCTTCGCGGAATTGCTTTCGACGTCCCTGCAGCCTGCCCATCTGATATGCACGTTATGGTACTCCCCGAATTTAAGATCCATGGCGCGTGTCTGTAGCCTATAATATGGTGACACTCTTACGTGCGTAGTGGATTCACGCCTCACAAAAAAGGCGTTTATTGTCAAGCCAGGTAGAGTTAGTCGCAACGGCCGTGATCAGCTGAGCGCCTGTCGGGATTCAGCAGATGATGATGATGATGATGATGATGATGATGATGTCCTCAGCACATGGTTCGTACCCACTTCGGGGGATTGGCCAAGAATTGAGCACCTGAACTTTTAGATATGCATTCTGAAACTACAGTTAATGTGCAATTTAGTAATCACAACAACAGACAGATTAATTTTCCTGAACTGCATAATTTATAATAATAATGCCATGAATTAAAAGTGAAATATCTCTCAGAGATATTCAGCTATCCATCCGCACATCGCCTTCCTCCTTTACCCTTCTTGGATGCCCCACATTCTGTTGAGACGTAAATCCACTACGCACATGAGAGTGTCACAACATTTCATTCAATAAATAAAGCGGCTCTCCCTCCTCTTCCCCAGCAATTTCTCGCTCGAGTTTTCTATTCTATTCATCAAGGATTTGCGCTCCGTATATCTCAGAACTGGCATCAACTTGCAGCGCAATGATGCGATGTCCGTGGTAAATTTATTGATGAAAAATAATTGTTTGACGTTGATAGACTTTCAAACACCAAATATACTGTGTATAGTCAATGGATGTGTGCATTAGGTGTCCTCTATAGCCAAGACTTGTGGTTTATACCCAATCCGCAGTGTAATTTCTAAGCGTCGAAGAGATGAAACAAGGAGGCTGAACCACATAGTTTCTCAGAACACCTCAGATGCCATGCGCAGCTCCCTATGTCAGTCTGCAATTTGTAGTTGCCGTGGGATAGACAATGTAGTGAGTGCTAACGAGCCTTCTGTTTAAGCTTTTCTTAAAAGCCAAAAGAACTAGTAATAAAAAAAGAGAGAGTGACTAAGAAAAAAAAGGAAAGGGCCGTACTAAATGCAACTTTTATTTTTTATTTTTGGCTAGCTTCTGCAATGTCTAACAGGCTTTCCACTGGTCTCCTCGTTTGGAAGGGCTTTCCATTTTTTATTCTAAATGAGCTCGAAGTAATCTTTCTTCTTAATTTTCGTGCCGCAAAATTGAGTGACTAAAGCCATGCTTGTTTGCCTGATATAATTTCGTTTCCTGACATACCGCCGGGCTTCACGACATTTAATTTTTCTGCTGCTTCAGCCAGTTCGAAGAATGTTCAACGTAACGAACGGTCGAGGGCAGTGTTGGCACACCGCGAGTAACAATGCTGCCCAAAATTCCTGGCGCTTGCTATCTACAGAAGAACATACCAGACTATCGTAGAAATTCGACGTGAACTTAATGGCATAAGAAAGAAAATTATGCAAGGGAAAGTTAGAAGGCAGTGTCAAAGTTGACTGCCGGTTCTCATTTCCTCTGTGTAGCAAGTATGCGAGAGTAAAATGACATAAATTCTGATGTTTTACATGCCAGAACAAGATCTGATTATGAGGTACGCTGTATAGTGGGGAACACGAATTAACTTCGACCACCTGGGGTTCCTTAACGTGCACCCAACTCACGGTGCACGAGAGTTGTCGCATTGCACCCCCATCAGAATACCCTGCCTCGGATAGGATCACAACCACGACCTCGAGCTCAGCAGCGCAACGACATATCCACTGGGCTACAGCTGCAGGTCCTATTAACACCATACCTGCATCATCGTGCAGTTGTAGTTTTATGCGCGTAAAATTCAAGCTTCGTAACGTTCAGAGTGTGATAATGTGCCTTTCTCCCGATTCAACCTCAATTCACTTCAATTTGATTGCTGTTCGCTTTAATCAACTCAAGGTAACAAAAATGAAGTTGAAGTGAATTGAAAACTAATGTAGACAGATGTACTTATTTTGACGTTTTGGCTAAATTTCGTCTTATTTATACAAATTATAAAATTATTTCCATCATCACTCTTTATTGAAGCACAGTGATGATATGGACACAGACGAAAAGCACGAAAATGTGCTTAACAGGGTCTTAGGATGATGCATGGTTGAGCTAGTTGATATTTCAATATTGTGAGCCTAGAGCGCAGGAACTAGAGCGCAGCATAGGGAGTGAGCGCTTGCGTTGTGCTGCGTGTCGTCACCCCTGTTCTCTGAAAGATTCCTCTCTACTTTCCCTATAATGCTTGACAGCGCTTGCACTTTTGTATCTGTAGACAGCAACTGTGACATTAAAATTTACGGGAGTATATGTTGGGTCACATTGGGACTGGGCCATATAATATTATTTTGCCTTTTTTGCCTATGTTTTATAACCGAATGTCTGAAATTCCTGTTGCAAAGCGCAGTTGACTTGGTATTTATGAGATACAAATCTCTGAAAACAAAAGCAGGCAATTTTAAGTGCAAGGCTAAATATAGGCATCTTCTGCTCGAGCCGTATTCCTAAACAATTGCGAAATTGTTTCTTTCGAACTTGACCTCCCACGTAACAATGACGAAAGTTAGAAAGGTGGTGAGCCCGATGACGTCTCCAGAAAGACCTAGAACGGTCGCTAAACAACGCTGAAGAAAGCGAGACAAGCAATACAAAATTGAACTCAAAAAAAAGGAAAGAAAAAGACATCCTCGGCATGAGCGAGAGTGCTTTGCAGGATCATTCGAAAATGAAACCGAAATAAGCATCGAAAAAAATAGAAGTAAGCACTGCGGGAGATTAGTCCAGTGAGTGAGTCAAGAGGCAGGTTTGGCAATAGGTCACGGCACGTTTAATCGAATCCATGATGGCACTCATTTCTCTTTTGCCCAATCTAATAGAATACATTCTGCCTGTGTGTTGGCCTTTTCATTGTGCTCACTTCCTGTCTACCGCGTTACGAAAGCAGAGACGCAGCTTTGGGTTCTGTGTGCGCTGACTGTTACATTACAGATTTCGCCCACCTCTCTTAACGGCGACTTTCGATATCTAGAGAGCCGACAGCGCAGCAGCTGCACCAGTCATAAAAGGCAGTGACTCCGACGCACGCGGCTGAAAAGGCTCGGCTTATAGAAGAAGTTATTTCCGGGTCCATTTCGCCACCGCGTGGTGCCTGTGTTATACCCAGGTAACCCTGAGGCTGAAACCATGCTACACATCAAAGTTCGTCAATGTTGTTCTCACGTTTTCAGTTTCCTCAATGAATCAATGCTTTGCATAGATTCACGTCTTTGCCTGGTGTTTCAAGTATTGACAATTCTTTGCTACCACAGGAAACTGTGTTTTACTTGCAGAGAAGTTCGCACTTCCCGTCTATGCCTGGCTCTCGCGCTTCGCTAGAATGCAAAGGGAGATGAACTGTTGTGTCCTCTTGCCTTCCCTGGCGCTGTGTCAGAGCTGTGTTCGGCTTCCTTGCTTTCGCATTAACACTTTTCGTGGTGCTCACGAGCCACTCGTGCCAGTGGAGCCCTGGACTAGGGCCCCAACCACGGGACCTCAAATTTTGTTTTATTCAATAAAGTTTCTCTTTCTCTCTCTCGCCTCAAGATACCAAAGGGATGTAGCACTACAGCAGCTGCCAGGTCCTAGGTATACCTGCACGGTTGACTACAGCCTAGCAAAATTCTAGGTAGCCGGCTGCCCGTGTTGTTGCAAGCGGTCACAACAATTGTTTAGAAAACCAAACAGCAAGTTAGAAATGCAAATTTCTTTCGTTCGTGGCACATGGGCTCAGCACTCTATATGTACATGCAGACGTCTGTTACAAATGGTCAGGTATAGGTAACGGAGATAGAAACCTTGTCTTATGGCATGCACCGTTTCAACCTACTTTCTTTCTTTCCTGCAAGCCGAGGAAATTTGACTTGTCCTCGCTAACACCACCTCATCTTCACAGCCCAACAAGAAGCGATGATTCTATAATTTCTGAGTAAACCGTGCCATTAAATTGCAATAAATGCTATCCTGTTTGATTCCTCGACCACATCACAAATTCAGTCTAGATGTCGAAGCGCATGTTGCTTATTGCAGTGGGCAGGAACGGTTGGAGCAGGAAGGAAAAAAAAAAAGATGTGGTCGCTAGGCTTGTATGGCCTGGCTTCAAAACAAAAAAAGAAAAGCAAATGTTATGAAAGGGAACTGTTAAGAGGAAGCGCTTGGTACAAGATTTCTTGCACTATTGAATATACGGTTCTCTGTGATCAGGCATTCATATTTATTTCTCTGCCATCGCGTCTGACGCAGGTCTTGCCTTCGGAAGAGCCATCTGCTGTTAGAATTGCAAATCCAAAAAAGCAGGCTTTAAGCCAGGTTGGCGTGCAAGTAAAAATTCTTCCCACTAAAGCCCCATGTAGAAAAAAAGGAATGAAAGAGAAAATAAAGGATTGGAGAACGAAAACAGAAATGAAAGAAGACGACGTGTGTCTTATCGTGTCTTGTGGCATACGAAGTGACACAAAAGAAAAGAAAAACAAATTCGGGGCCTTGCGCAAGGAATACGCAAAGAATTACAGGCCATATATTTACATGAGCGTGATACAACGTCCGCATAAGGTGCATTTTATGGCAGCTTTAAGTGCGAATTTCGCCGCCGGATCGGACGGCGTCCCATACGAGGCATCTGCTGCACACGCATAATATCACCCGTGGCTGTCTTGTGAAAAGTAAATCTCGAAAGAACCGAAACCAAGAGCGGCAAAGTTGTGTCGTCGTCAGCGACTTGTATTTTTATGCGCCAATGTATAAGTCAGGACCTCAGTTCCGCATCGCAAGCGACTTTTTTTATATGTCTTAAAATTTAAACAAGGTGCTGGTTAAGCCTTCTTTCTCGCTCTTGCGAGCTTGGAAACTAACGCGGCCCAACAGATGTGGTTGTGAGAGCGCAATGTTGTGGCTTGATCACCTAGAAACCACTTTCGTTTAACGAACTCATTCAGCAGTAGATATGGCCCTAGTATTGTGTCTTTTATATACGTGAATCAGGCTCAAAGAAAGAAAGGTGCTGCACAGTGCACGACGTGAATTTTACGAGAGTAGGGTTATCTCAGCAAATTTATGAGCGCATTAGGTATTGGAGTAGCTGCCGCGTTCCTAATAAATAAATGACGCGACAGATGGTTAGACCTTCGAACTTGTATACCGGGTGCACATTATACAGCGATTCTGAGCCAAATCGATTTTAAAGTATTTACATAGTTTTATCGTAAACTATACACATGCGTAACTGGTGTGCAACATAAAAAAGAAGCTTGATAGTTAAAGCAAGAACAGAAAACGTAGTTGTAAAGATACGTTCTTATAGGCTGTTAATAACTTCCCTTTCTAGTGGTCGACCAGGAAGCACGCGCCAATATCAGCGTCAAAACAATTTGCATTAAAACGATATCTTTACGATTCTCAATACTACACCCCTTACGATATTTGAAAGTTGTGTTTCGTGAATGACACAACATATATGTCTTCTTTTTTTATGGTATTTTGTCGTTATTATGAAATAGTAGGGGTTTCATCTTTCTTTTTTGAGCATGAATTCGTATAGCTAGGTCTGGATTTATTAAAGTACGAGGGTAAGTCAAAAACTATCCGCAATGGAGCTATAAATTTCATTAATATACAAATAGCAAACTCACGTTAACATAATTTTGCAATATAGTACCCTTGCTTTTTTAACGAACTTGGTCCATCGTTGCACAAGGTTCCTGATGCCCTCAGTAAAGAAGGTTTTCAGCTCAGCACCGAGCCACGCATGCACCGCGTCCTTCACTTCTTGGTACGAGGTGAATCGGCGGCCCCTTAACGTCCCTGAGTGGACCAAGCAAGTGGTAGTCTGAAGGGGCAACATCAGGACTATACGAAGGATTAGCCCTTACTTCAAACTTGAGTTTCCTGAGCGTTTCAGCTGTGTGGGCCACAGTATGTGGACGGGCATTGTCTTGCAACAATACAACACGTTTCGATAGTAGTCCTCGGCGTTTGCTTCGAATCGCAGGCTTTAGCCTTTCAGTAAGCATCTCACTGTAAGGCGCGCTGTTTATTGTTGTGCCACTCTCTTGATAATGTTCCAGTACTGCGCCTTGTGCGTACCAAAAACGGTAAGCATCAGTTTTCCTGCGGGTAGTTGGGTTTTGAACTTTTTCTTGCTGGGCGATTCTGGATGTTTCCATTCTATAATCTGCTGTTTACTCTCCGGCTCATGATGATGAATCCGTGTTTCGTCACCAGTGATGATTCTAAGAATCCGTCACGTTCGTTACCATAGCGATCCAAATGTTTTCGGTAATTGTCCAAGCGCGTTCGTTTATGCAACACTGTGAGTTGTTTTGGGACCCATCTTGCACAGACTTTATGAAACCGAAGTCTGTTGTGGATGATTTCGTAGGCAGAACCATGACTAATTTGCAGACGAGGTGCCACTTCATCAATGTTGCATTGTCTGTCTAAAAGAACCATGTCACGTGCACGCTCATTGTTGTCATCATTTTGACCGTAAATGGTCGTCCGGCTCCTTCCTAATGCGTAACATTTGTACGACCATTTTTGAGTTTTTCAATCCATTCGTAGACACTCCGTTGCTGCAAGACACTGTTCCTGTATTGTGACGAAAGTCTCTGATGGATTGCAGCCCCAGAAACACCTTCCGATCGAAACAACCGCATCACTACTCGTTGTTCCTTTTTGGTGCAAACTTCTAATGGAGCGGCCATGATCTATCTACAACAAAAGGAAGACAAATGAAGGAATTGAGATGAAACTTTCATAACATGACCACAACAGTCTAACAATAAAATTAACGAGGGCACAGCTCAGTAGGAACAATGTAAAAAGAGTTATGTCAAATTTGCGGATAAGTTTTTACTTACTCTCGTAAATGAAGTTAACGAAGAGCTTGGCAACAGAAGTTCGCACACGAATGCTCGAACATCAATGCTCGATCAAGGCATGCAAAGTTTCATAGGAAACCTTCTGCTCGTTTTGTAACAATTGCAACATTCAGACTATGACTGCAACATGATCTGTTATGCGCGGATGCGCTTGTACTCATACCACTAGTTTATCCATCGATGCTATTACTATAAAAAATACAAAATAAAAAAAGTTCTCCTGGAACCCATCTCACCTGCCAACATGTAGGTACAACAAGCACGTCAACAGCATCTCCAAATTTTTCATGTCGAGGTAGTCATGACATTTACCCTCTGATGGATGTTTTACTGCATGGCTCAGCATCTTCAATGCTGCCATATTTTTACTACCCCAAGGCATTTTTTTCTGCTTGAAAAGAAATACTACAATATCTTGCGCGCCGACGAAAAAAAAAATAAACAGATCATGCACAACAATACTGAATGAACCAAGTCGCATTACGTGGAAAAAATTTGTCATGGTCTAAATGACAATTACGATATTTTCAGTAACCTGCTCATAACTCTGCTGGGATTCGCTATTCTAGAAAAAGTTGGACCTCGATGGTAACTTCAGTTGTGTCCCTGAAGGGCTGGTGAGCCTTCAAAGAGGGCTAGGCGGCAATGTCGAGCTGCTGCGACCAGCCGCTGCAATTCACTGCATTCCCGGCGGAAGTCGAGAATAGCCAGGTCATCGTGTCGGCAGTATTCTTAAAGCGCCGTGAAAGAGTGGGCTGCTGGTAAATTAGTTTAGCAAACTCCGAACACAGTTTTCCGTCGCGCTAGCGCAGTTGCGTCATGCCCTCGTGTTTTCGGTCCCACGGGAACTCGGGAGATTCATTGGGCTGCGTGTATCGTTTCATGCGGTTAATCTTATCTGGGACAAGGTCCACGCGTGTCCTTCTAAGCTTTAGACATAAAGCAGAAGCTCAGTGGGAGTCACTTGTTCCTATCTGAAAATATATTTTGGGCTATAAATGCGAATCAAGTTATAAAGGATTATTCCATATCCGCGCTCTTGCTGAAAGCCAGATAGGAAGATATAATGTCAGCGACACGAGCACTCTGAGATTGCTGGAGATATTTCCCACCACCCAGATTTGGAGCAACTTTCAACACTTGTTTAGGAGAGTGGTGAAATATAACTAATAGTTAAATCAGTCAATTGTTTTACTTATTTACCGTACCCAGTAACAACGCTATGGTTAAAGTGCTGGCGGATGCATACAGAAAAACAAAAACAAGAAATACAGGTAAATAAATGAAAAAAAGTACATAAAAAGAGTGTACATAAAGAAGAGTGTTCATAACACAATTATGAAAAGAAGAGTGCAAACGAAAAAAGAGCAAGGTAAAGACAAAAGAAGAAAGAGTAGAAAGGCTGTATAGGCCAATGTGCAAAACTATGAAACAACAAAGCAAAGCTGGGTTAGGAACAATCACAGCGTGTTATGAAAAATATTAAGATCATGAAAGAAAGCGTTATATAGACTTAGTATTCTGTGGACGGTTGAGTGTTCGTGATGACAGGCTGAAAAATGTGAAGGTCTATGTTCTCTTGTGATCTTGCGCAGAATGCTATTCATGATACACCTTAGGAGTCCGTGGAAGGTGAGCATACCATGAAGGAGTTGGAAAAGAAACAGAAGTTCAGCGCGATTACGTCGGCAGCGAAGGGCAATCAATCAATCATTTATTTATCGTGCCCAGGAGCAACCGTGAGGTTTAGGTGGTGGCACACGTATACATCGAAAAAGAAATACAGCAGGAGAGTGTGATAATATATTGCATGCAGGAGTGGCAAACTTAACCTTATGAAGACAGTGTGCCTGTGCGGTGGCGAAGAGGACACCGACTCTTGGCCAATACCCATGAGTGGGTATGTACTTTAAGGTCGTCATCATCATCATCGACACCGATTGGTGAGCGTCGACAGTGGCGCCTCGAAAAGCGTGGCTCCAGAGAGCGTGGCCCGTGGCGTGAGCAGTGCGCGAGGTTCGGCGTTCGATGGCGGAGCTTCCTCGCTGGGCGTCCGGCCCATAGGAGCTATCACCGCCCGCGTCACTACGTCTACACCCCAATCAAAGCTGTCACCAGCTGAGAGGCCACCTCGTCCAGTTCTTCCGCTGGGCAACTGGTCCAGGAGGGCTGACGTTCCTGAGCCTGGCTGATCGAGCGTTCGGATGAGTGGCCACAGGGCTACCTCGCCAGCTGTGGACGTGACCCGGTGGGCGGCCGCAGTGTTATCCGGGGCGCAACCCCGCCCTCGGGTAACCGGGCACGCGGAGGCTCCGGTACATCGACTGTGGCGCAGGGCCACCTGGGCTCCACAAGGCGATCCGACCCTGTAGTTCGACCCTGCTGTCCAACCCAGCCGTCCAACCCTGTTATCAGACATTCGTGTTCGACACTGCTGTTCGACACCGGCTCCTCGACGTCTCCGACATGGCGACACCTGCTTCTACATGAACTGTAGGCAGACTGCATTTGACCAGCCTATATATATCTGCATGTCTTCTAGAGCGTATTTTGGGGAACTGTTGCGTGTGTGCCGTTTCAATGTATTACGTGTGTCCAGTACAAGTCTGATGTGTGTTTGTGCTTCTGCGTGCTGCTTCTATCTCTTTCTGGAGTGATCCTGCACCCAATAACATCACAGAGAGTATCAGTGGAAAAAAAACAATGAATAAAAAATAACAATCTTGAAAAGAAAAGTGTACATACATGTAACCGAAGGCGCAAAATGCATACATTATAAAAAGGAGGAGAAGGTAAGTTGAGCAATATGTGAAACTAAGACACACAACGGAAAGCTGAGAGCAGAACAAAGACAGAGAGTTGTGAAAAATATCAAGGTCATGAAAGTGGGCGTTATAAAGACTCTGTATTCTATGGACGGTTGTGTGTTGATGGTGACAGGCAGCAACATGGAAAGGTCTGTGTTCTCTTGTGATCTTGCGCGGAATACGAAATGTGATAAAACTGAGGAGTTCGGGGCACATGAGGATACCGTGAAGGAGTTTGAAAAGGAAAAGCAGGTCTGCGCGATTACGTCGGCAGCAAAGTAAGGGCAATGGCAATAGTCCAACACTGCTAGAGCAGGGCCCAGAGTCCGTGTTAGCAAAGCGGCGATGATATATGCTTAGAAACTTTTTCTGGACCCGATCTATAATGTCACTGTTGGATCTAGAAATGCCATTCCAGACGACCGACGCGTATTCGAGTTGAGGAAGGCAGATTGTTGTGTACAACTTGCGGAACGGTGTAGGAGAATTGAATGCTCTCGACAGTCTGCAAACAGAGCCAAGCGTGCGCATGCCCCGCATTGCAACGCGTTTAGTGTGAGCTGAAAAGTGTAAGGTTGTATGAAAAAGTACACCAAGATCATTGATCTCACGGACCTTACACAATGGTACAGAATCTACTGAATAAGAAAAAGAAATGCTTGCTGTTTAGCGGGTGTAAGTCATGACTTTGGTCTTAGCAGCTATAAAAGTGAGGTTATTATCTGTGCACTATTTAGAAAAAGAAAGCAGGTCAGACTGCAGGATGCAACAGTCATCAACAGTGTGAATTGCCTTAAAAATCTTTATGTCATCGGCATACAGGAGGAATGAAGAATGCCGAATGGCGGAAAGAACATCATTAATAAAAATTAAAAAAAGGAGTGATCCTAACACTGATCCTTGAGGAACGCCGCTGGTTACCATGTACGAAGAAGACGTTTGGCCGTTGACGTTAGCAAAACATGATCTACCAATAAGATAACTCCGCAAGAGATTTACAATTGATGAGTCAACACCAAAGTGCGTAAGCTTGATGAGAAGCAGTGAGTGGCTTACCACATCAAAAACTTTACTGAGGTCGCAATATATGGTGTCTACTTGCCCCCTTTGAAGTACTGGCGCGAAGATATGTGTCATGAAGCTTGCGAGATTTGTGATAGTGGAACGGCCGGTGAGGAATCCATGCTGATTCGGAATCAATGTGTTCTTCACAGTACAAGACAATACGTTGTGAAGATCAAGCTCAAAAACCTTAGACGTGGCACAGAGAAGAGAAATCGGGCGATAATTTGAGACATCGGTTTTACAGCCAGACTTGAATACAGGAAAAACACGAGCAGTTTTCCACATGCGAGGGAAGGTGGAAGTATTCAGAGAGCTATTAAATATAGGTGTCAATACTGGGGCAAATATACCGCCGTACGCTTTCAAGATTGCGGAAGGGATGTCATCAGGACCGCAAGATAGGGAAGGCTTCAAGTGCTTAAGGCATTCGATGATCAGCTCTGCATCAAACAACACAGGACTAGATGTAGGAGCCGTTGTGTGCTGCTGACTGACACCAGCGTTGAAACCTGAAGGTTTATATAAGGAAGAGAAATGGGCAGCAAAACAATCCGCGACTGCTTGGACTTCTACTCCACTAGAGTCGAGCAGGCGAAAACACTCTCCGCGATTACGGGTACGCTTCCAAAATTCCGCCGGCCGGTCGGAGGCGCTCTTCTCCAAGAACGCAATATATGCGTCATGATCCCGCTTATAGAGGCGTTTGCAGAGAGTTCGAAAAAAGCGGAATTCTTCTCTCCAGTCGTTAGGCACAGAAATTCTGGATTTACGGTGCGCGTGATCTTTATGCTTTAGGGCAGTTATAAGATCAGATGAGAACCAATGGGGATATTTAGAGCGCCTAGGACTGTACTGAGGAATGTATTGGCGCATACCACTCAAAACAAGCTCCGTAAACTTATCTATTTGGTCATCAACATTGGTTTTATCTGTGACCAGGGACCAATCTCTGGTCGACAAGAAGTCATACAAGCCAACATAATCACCCCGCTTGAAAGCAAATCGAGAAGATTCATTACAGCCAGTCGAGAAGCTCTGCTTCAAGGCTGACACAGAGGCAATAATAATAATAATAATATAATAATAATAATAATAATAATAATAATAATAATAATAATAATAATAATAATAATAATAATAATAATAATAATAATAATAATAATAATAATATCTTTATTACAAATAATCAATTTGTACTTATAATTTGGATAGGTCTGCCAAAGGCCTTCTGTATAGGCTTATATGGCAGAAACCTGACAGTCAGGACAATGCATTATGTAACCTTATTACAAGCTAAATGTCAAAATTAAAAAAAAACGTATAACAGGTTCCTCAGTTAAACATGCAAAGTATACAACACTTAATGTTCAAATGCAAATATGTAGCACACAACCACCATTAAAACTTAGTAAACATGGCAGAAGATGTGAACAAAGTTACAACCTGTCGAGAACACAAAAAAATCGTGAAAACAGTGTGGATAACAGTCTGACATTCATTTTGGCAAAGATCATACTATAACAAAATAGACTTTATACATGTGAAAGCTATTCTGTCATTGCATTGAGGGCCTTCTTGAATCCCGACAAATTTGGCTGATCCAGTACTGCACTGGAAATGTTATTAAACAGGTGGGGTATATAGTACCTTCTTTGTTCTTTTCCATAACGAGTTCTTGTCCGAGGAACTACGTATCTGGGTTGTCTACGCAAAGCAACACTATTATGGACAGGTTCTCGAAAATAATTGCTCCAGAAATAACGCATCACAATTGTCGAACGAAACAAGGACTCAAAATCGGGCATTTCTAGATCTCGAAATAAGTTATCCGTGGTTTGGTTGTATGCAACACTTTTTAGTATGCTTTTTATTAGGCTGTAAATTTTTGTTTCCAAAATCCGCTGCAATTAAAGAAAACAGCAAATGCCGTACCTTATATGCGAGTAACCTAAAGCATGCACTTTCATTTTTTTTTTTTAGTCTTGGTAGGTGCATAACTTCTTATACGGTAAAGGACACATGCAACATTACGTAATCGCGCACAAATTAGAGCCATTTGAATATTCCAAGATAAATCAGTCTCAAACTAGACACCAAGGTACTTGACACTATTCGCACATTGTACTGGGGCACAAACACAGTCTGAGCAATCGGAACCGTGAAGGAAGAGATGTTGATTTGTTACAAGAGCCTTTAACGGATTTCTGAAACATAGTAATCGAGTTTTCTGATCACTGACTTTTATACGGTGTTTTGGAAACAAGTTCATCACATTTTTTATGTCGCTTTGAAGTAAAGTGGCAGCTGCTTCGCACTGCATGTGCTTAGAAGCAATCAACGTATCATCTGCATACTGGAAAATTGTACATGAAGTAGTTACCTTTGCCAAGTCACAAACGTACAAATTAAACAAAGAAGCGGAGATAAAACGGAACCTTGTGGAACCGCTGCGGTAAGAAGCCGCAAAGAACTCTTTTGGTCGCCAGTGCATACAACCTGATACCGATTTCGCAGGTAGTTTTGTATAAATGCATGGAAATGGCCCTGAAACACGTAATTTTGTAGTTTAGCACATGGAATACTGTGGCTTACCGAACCGAAAGCCTTAGATACATCTAAAAAAAGCCCACAGGCTATCTGGTTAAGTTCACATGTTTGATATAGAAGATCCGACAGTTCTTCAAAAAGCGCATGCGTGCTTCTATACCATACACGAAGCCATACTGAGACGATGATAAGATGTTATGTTTAAAACGAACCCCTCAATCGTTTCAAGCACGTGTCTTTCCAACAGCTGCGCTAAGAAAGGAAGAACGGAGATGGGGTTTCGATGCATCTCCACCTTTAAATATCGGTATCACGCGCGCTCTCTTTAGTTCATCTGGTATTATCCAAGTATCAAGTATTCTATTAAATGTAAAAATGAGCGGATCTGCCAGAACTCTGACGTTGCGACGTAGGTCTTCTGCTGATATTCCATTGGTGGAAGAAATTCCGAATCTATTATTGAACCAAGACCATTGTTGAAACGAACAGGATCAGTTGCTCCATCATTATCAGCGCAAACCGAAGAAAAGATATCATTGAAGCTGTCCGCCGCATTTTGATTGATATATCCGAAACTTTTTGTTATCGGGGACAAATACGTATCTGGATAAGAGCCTCTAATCTCATTTACCAGGGTGCACATTTTAGCGGGTTTATAAGTTTATAACGTGAGGAAAAAAATTATTACGATAGAAGTTCCTCTTAAAGCAGCGCATCAGTGATGTAACTTTGTTCCGGGCTTCTCGATATTATTATTATTATTATTATTATTATTATTATTATTATTATTATTATTATTATTATTATTATTATTATTATTATTATTATTATTATTATTATTATTATTATTATTAATGTTTATCCACCACAAAATAGAGCAACACAAACAGGCCAGTCTAAGCCTCAATTGCTGGTAGGACCGTGCCATGATCATGATACAAACGGTAAATAAAAAAGATATCGATGAGACACAAAGACAAAAAAATGACCAGAAAAAAAGGTAAGATAACATTTGGTTATTCTACTTGAAACAGAAGTTGAAGCAGTAAAAATTACGATGCCAAAGTGTTGTGGAAGTTAGTTTCACCTTAACTCCTTCAATAATTCTTTCAGCATGCTTTTTGAAGTAGCGTTAAAAATTTCTTTCGGTAACTTGTTAAACATGTCCGGCATATATGCACAGCGCCTGGCCGCACCAAGTTTGTGGATGAAGGAGGAACAACATAGCGGATGTGTGTGTTTACGAAGTTCGCTTGTGGAGGTATTTTTTTGTTTGAAAGCGGAAGTCCAATAGTGTTTTACGACAACTGTTTGAACGAAGAAAGAATGAAAATTCGGTTGACCAAGTTCATGGAAGATATTTGCAGCTGTTACTGTTTGGGAATTGTAGGCAACATTTTTAAGAATATTTTTTATAATGTTGTCTACCCTGCATCTCCGACGATCCGAACAAAATCCGAAGACCCTACTATAATGTCATATCTTAATACACTGTAACCCAATGCGTGCACAATCATTTTTTTACAGAGAGGGGCGCAATACTTTTCATATTAAACATCAGCCAAGTGACTGACCCCAGTTTTGAAAAATTGAATGATAAGTGATGTTGCCATGATAAGTTGCTATCGGAAAATATTCCAAGATATTTAACACAATCTATCTATGGAATAGGTGTACATTTACAAGGAACACAGTTCGACCTATGTAAGTCGAACATGTAAATCGAATAATAATAATAATAATAATAATAATAATAATAATAATAATAATAATAATAATAATAATAATAATAATAATAATAATAATAGTTTAAGTACGTTGTAGTGCGGATACTCTGCCTACGATATGCAATTAATCCTACTTGGCCTCAGTGCACCCCATCCTATTCTCGAAAATTTCCTACTGCTCATCACACCATTCTCCACTGCACATCCTTTCTCTTTGCGCTTATTCTGCTCTCAAAAAGGCTGTATTTCCGTAAAATGCGAAAATGTGCTGCATTCAATAGAGATAACCGCAGTCGTAAAGTCATTGTACGGTCAAATCGTGAGAAGATATGTGAATATCCCATAAACTTATTTTATCTACATAAAAATAAACGCTTGACATAATTTCTCCCAAGAGAAGAGGGAAATACCCGTTTGCAAAGGTGGTACGGAAAAAGGCGTAATCAACTCGGTGATAGTCGAAAAATGCATGCAAGAATCCATCTTTAAAATAAACGAGGAAAGATTTAAGGTAATGTTTAGTTTGCGGTATCCACAGACTTACCCCTGTCCAACAACGCTGGGGGTTATATAAAAACTTAATGGCGATCTGAATGGACAACTCAAAGGGTATTTCTCAATTTTAATGGGTACATAAATGAAGTAATATTGGATGACCTACAGATGTAATAAAGGCTTGCGATTGGTAATGAGCATGTCAGCATGTATACCCATAGGTGACTGCAAGAATATTGAAGGCTATTGCACATTTCGCAGGAGACGGAGGAGGATAAGGAGTGTTGCTTGCTGCAGGCGGACCTACCCCTGTATACGGGAACGTTCTTCCACTCAACACTTCATTGACACTCAACAGCAATTCTTTAGAAGCGTATTGTCTTCTTCAATGGAGAAAGAGCTTCGTGTGGATAATTATTTTATAATATCGGGGCTAGCCTTGTGAAGCCTGTCGGATTCCTTCGCCCCAGCTCCACTTATGAAGTGCGGTAACCTAGCTGTGAAAGCCCGCTGCAATACATCTGTTAAGTATTAATTTCGCGGGCTCAAGCAAATCAACAATGCTAGATGGCCAATAATTTTCCAATAAGAACTGCGTATGGCCTGTTGCAAGTCCGTTGTAAATTGGCTACGCCCTTAGCTTATCCCTTTCGCTGTGTTTCTCTTTCTCTCTTGAGTTCGAGAAAGGAACTCAGCATGCCCTGTAATTTGCATCTTCCGTGAGTTTATGTTCTTCTTTATTTATTACGTTCGTAAAATTATTCGATCGCTACAATTTGGTTCAGACAGCCTTGGTAAAATAGACTGGCGTCTCAAGAAAGCCCAAAAACGCTCCTCTTCACTGATCGGTGTCTCCGCCAGGCTCAGGTGGCTTCAGTTTCCAGCGCGAAAGTGAGTAACTCTATGGCACGTGGGGTCTCCAGGTGGCGAGCATGAAAATGAGAAGAATTCTTAATAGGAAACAATTATCAGGTGCAAACAGAAAATGGGATAAGAGCGTTTCTTACTGAGGACGAGTCTTTACTGCGTTTCGTTTATCACACGCGTAAGCTGTTATTGGCCTCATTCCAATAGCTGTTTCGGTTCACGATGATGCCGCCGCCGGCGTTTGGCCATCACCGCTATCGCAGGAAATGCGAAAAAAAAATTAGCCGCTCTCCACCGAGATCCAACCCAGGCCCGCTGCGGGGGAGTCGGATACTTTACCACTGAGCCACGCAAGCGCTTGCTCTCAGGCCGTAGAACATTCCCTTTAAACGCGCCCTATAGGCAGGCGCGCAAGCGCCGACGACGCGAGCCTCCGCCATTATCGTGGCGCCATCTAGTTAAAGTGCCTGCAACCACTGCGCGCGCAGGCGCAGATGACGAGATGCGATTCAGACGAGGCGCGCAAACAACGCTATCCCGATGTGAGATGTGCGCCACGTATTCTGGGCACCTATTCGGCACACGTTATGACGTCTCCTCGCAAGGTACAAACAGCTGCTGAAAAAGCGAATCGTAGAGCTACGTGCATGGCTACAACCAGTCATCATCGAGCTCAGCAGACTGCTGTACAGAGAGCATTACGAGCCCCAGCTCGCCGTCGACGCCGGCCGGACAGTTCAGATCGTTCTCGTCAAAATCGAAGCGAAGACACTTTGCCGCGAAGACCCTGTTGTGCGTGGTGCCGAAATTGGAGCTACTCTTGCGCCACTCAACCAGCTTACGCTGTGACGGTCCTGTGTGTGCCGCGCAGGCCTGTTACTTTTTAATTGGAGCTACATTTACTGAACTATCCACCGAGAGTGTAATGGGAATCAAATGTCTGTCAAAAGTGCACTGTTTCAGCCACGTGTAAGATTACCTCAGCGCTTTCACAAATGCAAAATTGACACGGATAATGTTTTACATGTGTTGTGTTGACTTATGCTAGCTGGCTTCTGTCGTATTAAACAATCACACGTAGAAATCCAAATTACCGAATGAATAGAAGAAGACAGCAATAAAGGTGCAAAGTATACAATTTATTTTTTGTAGTTCCAAGCCAGCGACATAGCAGAATTTACTGGAATTCACGTAGAAATAATCATAACAGGGCTGAAAAATGCCCATGTTCAAGTCTAGGTGAGCCCTCGAGAAACAAGCAGAATATTGCACGGACTTCCAGTAGATGATGTGCTGCACTCTGAAAGTTTCTCCACGCGTCGCACTTAAGATAACAAGGCACGTTTTACTCCACACATTCATCGGTTGAATTTGACGATCCTTACAAGAAAAAATATCCTGCAGCCGTTGACTGAGCTGTAGCTCAATTCGGAGGGGGGGGGGGGGGGGGCTGACACTCTAAATTTTCGCGACACACTTCCAGCTAGTACCGTAGCTCATAGAGCAAACAAAAGTTCACAGAAAAAAATACGCATAACAGCACAAAAATTCACAGTCAAAATACAAGACATAAATTGCATCAGGACGATACAAAGTGACGACCCTAATAACCTGCCACTCTCTGGCGGCGGGCATAAAAAATATGACCATGTTTGAACGCGCAAGTTCCACAGCCAGAAGGCGTCGTTCAAACAACTGTCCATTCTTCTACTCTGGTTTATGAACGCCTCGAGAAAGTTAAAGAGCATGATATTCCAACAGGTATACCGGAGATAGAGCTAACAGCGCTCGAGCATACAAATTATTACGATACGGACACCATGCGCTAGCGAAATGATAATATTTGCACTAGGTGCTGACAAACACGGCGGTCTTTCATTGTGCTCGTATTTTGCTCTGTGCAATCCACACGCCATGCTTGCAACGTTTGCTCACGCGCACTGCAGCGCGTGCTCCCTTCACTTTATAATATTGCCATTTAGAGTGAGTGCGCAATTCACTTGCTGTTAGTTTTTCAGGATTCGTAAGACAAATGTGGCCATAAACATCTGTTTTGCCGGTAACGTGACGCAGTGAAGGGATAGCTGGGGAAATATAATGCGCAATAAGCCTCAGACTGTTTTGAGCAGGGCTAACGTGACCATCCGGACTTGGCCACTGGTCACCACTAAAAAGCCCTTCAGCTTTTTACAGCTGGGTTCATTCGGCTTTTCTCAAATTTCTATTTCGGCAATCCCCTGAATACGCCTCACGCTATTTCTAAAAAAAAATGACGTCAACGCCATGCAGCACACAAGAGAAGAAGCCGAACTCTACATAGAAGAAGGTCAATGAAGACGAAGCAGGCACAATCAATCATTGTCATTACATGTAGAAGAAGAAAACAAATTTGAACGGCTTGACACAACTGGGAAGGCATTAGAACACGAAGATGTCGCGGACGCCAGCTCTGTCCAGTGCAGTGATGTTGAGCGGGCGTTGGCCAATTAAGGCAACTGCTGACACAATCACGCTCTGCAGGATCAGTTCTCTCCTTTGCCGAAGCATCGTTAGATTCTGAGAAGTAGAATCCTAGACTGCCAATCTGTTGGTCACAAGTTCAAATCCTACTGGAGGAATAACAATATTTCTTTCTTTGTAATTTTTTTGATAATGATTATGAGGTTATAATGCAAAATATTTTCGGAATCCTTGCATACAAATAGGAGGAGGAGGAACAGGACGAACGACAGAGGTCACTACTCATATAAGCAGCCTTAAGCTCTTGGCGCTGTTCGCAATTTTGAGCTATATGAATAAAACAGTGCCTGCATTTGGCGGATTTTTCACCACGAAACGTTCCTTAAGAGTGTTCGTGATTTACCACTCGAAAATTTGTAAACATGCTATAGAGGCAGCGCACTTACATCGAAAAGCAACGTCGACGCTGTGGTTAGCGCCCCGCAAAAATATGATGGCAGTCAAACTTTGGCGATGTGCCCGCATCAAAGGGTTTGTGTTCCGTTTTGAAAGTTTGTTGCACTTTAAGTGTGCTGGTAACGGCTCGGCGCAAATGCCAATAGACAAGTACACATCAATAGCGCTAACTCACAAATAAAACAAAATTTCGTAGTTTTACGTGCCAATACCACGATGAGACCATAAGTCATAGCGCAGGGGGAAACTCTGGATTATTTTTAGCACCTGGGGTTCTTTGGCGCAAAATATAGGTACACAAGCCTGTCTGCATTTCGCCCCGAACGAAATGCGGCTGCCGCTGCCGGGATCGTACCGGCGACCTCGAGCTCAAACGCCATAGCATCTGGGTTACCGCGGTGGGTAAGTGCAGTTTATTCGAAAAAGAAGGAAGGTAGATCATCAAGAGAAAAAAAGGAAAGTTTTTTAACGAAACTAGAAACAAAAATCAACCGATCATGGCACATCAGATGTCACTTTCACAGAAAGCCAAAGTAATCAATAAAACCGCAGAGAAAGCGCATTTATTTTTCTGGCGACGCAATCGATGTCCGGCTTAACAGGCGTCACCATATCTACGATGTGAAAGTTTTCCGCTATTTCCTTTGTGGACTTGGAAATGAGGCATCGAGAAATGCGGCTAATAGTGAAGTTCGCAGTGATTGTATCGAGGTATAATGTAACAGGCTACTTCCGTCTGTAGTGTTTCGTGCGAAACCATTATCTCAATACGTACCGACTTTCACAGCAGTTAGTCCAATATTGTAATCGAAATTACTTTTTGTTGACATAGAGATGCAGACAATACCACTCCCATGAGAACGCTGTTGCGTCAACTCTAAATGCTGCGCTGATATTTGGCATGCGCAAACCAAAGAGCCTAGCTGTTCTTGGCTATCCAAGCCCCGCAGAAAGCGACGCCCTAAGAACACGTGATATACTACTTCGCGTTCCGTCAATAAATATGTTCGATAAAAATGATCGATAAGAAAAAAGGGCAGATAGAAATGTCAGGCTCAAGTACGCGAGCGGGTCCTCTGAAGACCTTTATCCTTTTTTTTTTCTTTTTATTTGCACGAGCCGACGTGCTTCCATGTGCACCACTTCCGACAGACAGCAATATATATGAAGAAAGGCTTGCCTCTTAAAATACGGAAACGCCGCGCCTGATACGCTACAGTGTGTTTACGCGCTACCACAACATGATTGATGGCCCGTCGTAGCCACTCGTACGCCGGTGTGGCGCCAGGTAAATGACGCCGCGGGGAGGAGTTCATCTCGCCGCACCGCTTCCTGCGTCTTGATACCTGTCCGTCACAGACGCGAGCGTAGATTTTGTCCGCTTCGTCATGCTGTGTTTGTTTTTACCTAAAAGTTCGCGCTTGAAACTTCCCAGGCCGTTCTTTAAAAACAAACCTAAACCGCAAAAAAAGTATGCATATCGAGCGCGCATGCTGGAATCCTTATGTAAGCGACGCTTGCGTCAAGCGGGGTGTCTTAAATTCTATAGAAGTTGCGGCGATATGTACAATTTTGTTTACTTTAATACTCCGTAGCATGCCACATCATGTGGTGTTTATTTGTCGACCACCAATGTCGCAATTTTAATCACAGACACATGTTACGTTTATGCCCTGTACCGCCTGAATGCAAATGCCCAAATGCAAATGGCGCAAACTCCCAAAGGCAAACCAATAAGGCGGAACAGTGTGCCACATCGAGGCTTGATATGACGAGAACGAAAGCGATGTATCATGCGTGTCGGAGATTGAATGATGGTGGATGATGAATGCACAAAGAAGTATGAAAAATATCTAACTACTGTTAAGGACTCTGTAGCTCTTGTGTGAGTGTGGCGCATAACCCTGGAAGAGGATCGGTCCATAAATGTTCACTCACCAAGGGCCACATATCGAATGGCTAAATTGAAAATAATCAACTAAATGAAATAATGTTGTGAATATAAAGGGCTGTTCGCATAAAAGTACGGTGTGATTTAGCCATACCAATGAGCCGACATTACATGTACAAGGCTTACGTTGGAATTTGTTTTACTTTGCAGAACTGAGATGCGCTATCTGGCGCTCATTGACACACAAATAACCTTTATATGTGCGTATATCCGGAAGTAAATCTGCGGAGATAGTCACCGACTCAGCAGCAGACAGGAGCTGCAGCCTCGGCAACATTGGGAGGATGGGCAAAAAAAAAAAAAAAGCTTCGCTTTGTCAAACCGGCGGCAAGAGTGTTTATGCTGCAAATTATACGCAGTTGTGTCTGTTACAAATCACTGTAATGAATTCCGTAGGCGTTTTGGCGACGTATAGGTGAAAACTGTCATAATTTGTCGAAACCAATTACTTATGCATGAAAAAAAATATTCTTAGTGGCACAGGAAAGCAGCGAACAATTAGGTATCGGTCACATCAGTTCACTGAACATCCCTCCTTTTAGTTTCTTCGACTTTGCGGCACGCCCCTGTAAATCGCTTACATGTATAGCAGGCCGCTTTGTGATAATAATCAAGGTGCAGTTCCTAAAAAGGCATTACCCAAATAATTTGTGATTTGTTTAGTAATAAATTTATATAGGCAATCGCGACGTAACCTTAAGGCCTGACGGAAATGAGAAAAGATGCCGCACATAACGGAGCTGATAGTGCTGATAGCAAATTAATGCCAATACCCAGCCATGTACCAATAATTTTGCAAAATCAACATAGTAATAATAGAAGGGTAACAGCATAAATATTGATAGCACGAAGGCATGCGGAAATTAACATCTTTTTGCTGCACGACTTGATAAGACAGGTTTGACTATTTTCGTAGCCAGGTATGGCAATAAGGCACGGCAACATATTTTTGGTGAACTAAATTTATTTATACACGCCTTCCTAATATACAAATATGAATTTATTAATATGTTGGAAGCTGCTCAGACTACAGCAGCCATATTCATCTCGCGTAAGTACGATCATTTTTCTAGCATTATAACCCGAATAAAAAAAAAAAAGATTTCACTTCAGTCATTTTAAACTCACCGCGTGATCTCTCTTCTGTCTGTTTTATAGATACATTTATATCAATTAATCTCACCGTATGCTGATTCATAGACCTGCGCACACGTCACGACGCCTTCACAACACGCTCAGCTGCATGTACATACATGGTCAGACGCAGGTATTTAACTCATCATCACTGCCTCACGTTATTGTACATTGGAACACTGTTCCGGACCCCATCGCATGCATGTCAAACCGGGAAACGTTTCGTAAAAACCTGAATACGCTCTTTGATAACATGTTCTACTGCACTATTTGCAACCTTTGTTTTGTAAACCTTTTTATTTGATGCTAACGTTTCTCTGTTTGGTTTAAACTGTTACCCTCCTTACTCAATGCCCTTCAATTGGTCTGTACGTTATTGTGAATAAATAAATAAATAAATAAATAAATAAATAAATAAATAAATAAATAAATAAATAAATAAACTATCAACATCAACAAAGTCAAACGTAAAAGATGTCATCGACGTGACGTGTTGTGAACAGTGAAGTCAAGTGTAAAGTTCTCGCGTTTTTTTTTTCTGCATCTTAATGCATTTTACGTGCATTATTTATCCCTGGCCTTGGAAAATTTCCATTGTTTTGCCAAGCTAACGAAAAAAGTTTTCATCCGATACTCAGCCTATACTTCGTTCATCAAGTTTTCTTTATTACTCACCTACACACGACATAATGGGTATGACATCACCACCAGTCATTATCAGTGCACATACGAATCTAACATGCTACAATTTTATTTACACATTGATATTGTTTATAACGAAGTTCTCTTCAGAAATTCGGTATATTGGATTGTCTATGGGGAATTAAGTGATAACAACAAATGTATAAAAGTATTACATAACTTAAGTACTCACATTTTGTTTTTTAGCGCTAGAGGGCTGAGTGGATGAGTGTTTGGACCAGCCAATTTCAATAAAGTGCATTGAGAACAAGTCTTTCCTCATGCGGGTTTAGGTGCAAGCCTTTTTAAGGCCCCACATCTTATAATATTCCGCTCGATTGCTTAGGTCTTCTGGAAAAGCAGAAGTTGCTGTAGCACTCTATATGCTTCGTATGTTGTGCATCAAAGTGTATAAATACGTATAGGGTCTCTATAAAGCAACTCACGTTAAACGAGGAAGAATAGTTTCTGGCAGTGACGTGGTTAATTTTCTTAATTTCAGTGCGCATATTTGATCCCTTCTAAGAGCAAGACAGCAAAATGAATCGAGTTTCAATCTGATGGGACAGGAAAGTTCGAGATGGAACGGGAAGGTGTCACACATCAGACTGTGTGTGCAGACAGCCGCCGTTCCAGTTGTTGACAGCCCGAAGAAACACTTGTGTAGATTTTCTTTCCGTGTCAATGCAGTCGGAGGATTGAACAGTCGAGGTGAAAACGCACACTGCACTTTTATTGATTGACGCGAAAACCAGGTTTGCTTGGACGGGAGCCTTTGCAATTTTTCTGAATGAAAAACTATTTCGCAGATAAAACGAATATGCTTAAAAATATACCCTACTTTATACGCAAGATTGCACATAGTTCTTGCAAGCGCAACAAAACAAATGCATTTGCGATATTGCGATACTTTATGCATCAAAGGACATACATCCGACGTCACCAGAAATTCGTCGTTTAGAATTTCAAGCGCTGTGAAGCGCAACATTTCGGTACCAAACATGGTGTACTCTCATTGCAAACAAACATGTTAGTCAATTTTATTTCCTAATACTTCTGAAAAAGCAAATAAGGCCAGCACAATATGAAGTCAGCTGATTATTTATGTCTTCGTTACACTTCAAATGTCCTTGAATAAACAATAATATTGAGAATGCCATGAAGCCATGAGGCGATGTCACATTGCTGTGATCCAGGTTGAGAGTGCAATAGAGCTTGTGGCCTTATATTGGGCTGAGGTAAATCGTCCCTAGTTTTATTGCTGAAGGAGTGTAGACAAATCCCGATGCCTTTGACGTAGCATGTAATCTTTAATTAATTTGTGGGGCACTATGTGACTTCTGTCGCCCCTCATCTTTCGCTGCGCCACAACTCGCACACCAACAAGTCCAACAAAGCGTTTTATTCAAGTAATGCGTATTTAAACTATGCAGTGTAAGCATGCAACCGAAACAATGGAAGGATACAATCTCAACAGAAAACCTAGAGATAAGTTTAATAATAACGTGCGCAATATTTATAAGAATTTAGAAAAAAATGCTAGATTACTGCGAAGTTCCAAATCGTTTATACAACGCATATATAAGTACACTTTTGTGGCTTTCTGCAAATGGAATCTGATGTTCTGTTATTAGCTGCTGAAGATAATCCTACAATGAGGGCTTTCTGAGATATAATTTCTTCTTGCTCCATCTGGCTGACAGTTTGGTAAAAAGGATGCAAGCGCTGTCTAAAAAATAACGTCGTTCTTGCTACGGTAAACTGTGCTCTTGTCAAAAAGCAGGCACCGGAGTTATTATTATTGGTATGCCTCCTTGGGTGATTTGTTTAAGCCTTTGAAAAGGCAAAGTACGATAAGCAGTGCATGTATATTACTGCAAAAAATTATAAAGTTGATGCTTACTTTCGCCGCATAACGTTGAATAAAATACCTCTTGATACACGGTCACTCCAAAGGTCTTTGGAGTAGGGAACATCTTTCGGAAAGACGTTCACGAGGGGTGACACAGAACAAAGCGCTATCTCACAACTAAGCGCTACCTCTTTCGGAAAGCAAGATATCCGGACCCTTCATGGGCCGAAAGGGGTAACTTAGTGCTCAGCCCTTCGACAAGGTATAACGTAAGGAAACACAACGGGGTTTTATAATAAAGTTAGTGCTTGCAAAAGTAATTTTGCAGTAAGCCGTGATGCAATTTCATCAGATAAATTATTTTCTAAACATTTCTCTTTTAAAGCTTTACTTTAAAAAGCTGTGCCATGTATTTCGCTGCGTCGCTTACAGCAACCATATAAAGGAGTCCATGCCGTACCGTGTGTCGGCGGCGAAACTCAATTTCATAAGAGGTCTTTCAGCGTAACGGAAATGTGTCTATATCGCTTTATTTCACCCGTGTGTCAGGGATATGGACGCGCCGTATACAGTAATTGGGGTTCCCAGTGAGCATAGCCTTTCACTTCGCTTCAAGAAAAAGTCAGGTAGGTTGTATCGGGGAGACATCTTCTGCATCAAGTATACATCCAACGTCTTCTGCGTTCTGCAGAGGGCTCATGGGCACTATAGGGTACAGAAATGACGTAACAAGATACACAAGTTACACTTATTCAAGCATTACAAAGGGTATATATACACTTGACTGTTGCCTTGGGTGCAGACCAGCTCAAGTAAGCAGACTTGTACACTAGCGTGAGCTTGATAACGTGGATCGCATGATCGTCGTTTAACTGACGGGACCGGGTTTGCACCATGTTGTTTGCTGTGACTATAACAATAAATCGCCCACGATGCTGTACTGTCCCGCATGCCGCCACCCTCGTATCTGCAGGTACGGTAACCCTCTGGAGACGAGTATTTCCTCTATCGGACCTAGCTCGGACGAAAGGTAGGGTGTAGAGGGTACCGGTACCCCTTGCTACTGCTCTGCACCTATATGGTGCAAGTAGTTGAAACAGAGCTCGTTTGGCTGCATCCTCTCCTGGAAGCGGCCCGTGCAGAAATTGCGCCACAGCTTCGGTGGCTGACGTCCATTTTTCTGGAGCTACAACCAGTCGCAAACATCGCACTTGTGACCAAACTCGTTTTCAACGAAGACATAATTGAACCACTTCTGAGAATGCCTTGAGACGCTCGAGGCGGCTGCAGTCGTAAGGTGGTTGGGGCTCCTGCGCTTGCCTCAATGTCCTGTGCTCCCTAAGGAGACGGGTGCGTTCCGCCGCGGTCGAAGGGGCTGGCACTTTGACTGGTGTCCGTCTGTCTTGCTGCCCGAGTCTCCTGAAGCCATAGTTCGACTCTACATGCCTTGCGCGCGGCAGTTACAGCCGAGGCTCCGTCAAATTTCTGCAACAGCTAGATTACGCAGTTGTAAGCCTTATAACTCCTGATGAGCTCCGGTTTGAGTTCAATTGATTATACCTACTATGACAGACTGAGCTTTCTAAAATGCGACCACTCGCGCTCGAATCTACACACTGCTGCGCTTCGCCTCCGGGAACGTTGTGAGTAAGCAAAATTTAGCTCCGAATGCGTCATGCGTGCACGACAACAGCGGCAACTGCGCACCCGACAAATGCGTGATTTAGTAATGGCGTCTTTCTTCTACACAGAAATACCAAGGAAAGGCGCTTGGGTAGTGCAGTTGCTTATGTACATGCGAGATTAATGTGTTACATTTTTTCGTTACATACATGGCTACCAAGCGCCCCCTACTAACCGAAATAAATAAGTTTACGTCAAAACTTCAATATTGATTTTTCTCCGTAATTCGGATTGTTGAAAATCTTGCCAACACACGTGTAAATGTTGTGTGATATAAAACCCAGAATAATGCTTCTAGCCACTGTTGCGGTGTGAATTAAGTCTATACAACCTTTTTTGCGAAAAGGTTTACAGTCTTTTAACGGTTGCCTCCGTCTGATAACACCTTCGAAAGAACGCGTTGCTCACATCAGTCAGTCTCCCCGTTATAGGTGCAAATATTTCTTTGAGCGCGAATGTGGAAGAGCCACCATAGGAATCAGAAGTCACGTGAGAGTCTGGAGGTGTATGATGTCTTGAAAAACTGACCATCAAGTGTCTATCACCTGTATTTACTTTTGAATAGGTGATTGATTTCCTTGAAAATGCTTTGGTTTGACTGAATGGTCGCATTCGTTGGCTTTTTCTATTTATTGCTTGTCATTTAAAAAAAATCACAACGCTTCCCCAACACTCATCCTTCGTGCTTAAACTTATTACACCCTTTCGCTGCGAACGAAATGATGGTAATCCTTTCAGTTCGATGTGTGGTACAAGGAAAGCATAAGAAGCACGGACACAAGAAGACGGAACGAGTCTCAGGACCAGCGCGGACCCGTCGGTATCGCGCTCCATTTGCATCGGCTCGGAAAAGGAATACCGAATGTCCCCCTCACAGATAAGCAGCACCGCATCGAAAGAACGACGTCCGGGACTTATGCCCACCTAAAATTTACTTCTTTGATGCCTTCACGGAAAGAGTCGTTAAGAATTCTCCTCGGCACCGAAAACGCAAGGACGAGCTACAATTTCGACAATCCGCAGAAAAGCTGAAGTTAATTCGTTAGTCTCACAGTATTATAGCCTACGAAGACGATTGCGGGCGATTGCAACATGACATTGCGGCTAGCGAAGGAATAAGCATATGCTGATTTGGTGCTCTTGAATACACAGAAGGGTTTGGAATTTTTAAGTGAGTATAGTTGAAATAATTGCGGCTGTCTATGACGTTGTTCGAGCAATAAAGAATTCGCACAGCTTACAGCTTGTCTGCGTTTCTGTTAGTGCATAACTCTGTTTGATTCGCGTCTCGGTAAAAATACGTTGAAGAAAACATGCATATGTAAGAGTTTTCGTGCAAAACTTGCTTCTTTAGTGCAGCCGTCACCCGCACGTCCACGCAGGTTCCTTCTGCTTGCTACAATATTGCTGGCATCTTAAGAGGAGTGAACAGCTCGGCTTAACACGCTGCAATTTAAAACTTTTTCTATAGTTAGCTAAATAGTGGTGGTGATATAGTGGGGTCGGGTAAGGGTGGTGAAATTAAACGCTACAAACGCGGCAACATTTATATAATTGCGCGTTTTTATATTATATAAGAGATGGGCGAATTTTTTATTCAGAAACTTGGCAATATTCATCCTGTCTGTCATGATAGTTTTCAAAAGTTTTAAGCGACTGCAGCTAAAAGCATGAGAGTGGATTTGCCTTGTCTGTCCATCCATATCTTTCGTTCAATGATGATGACATCGTCGAGCCGCCATTGTCAGGCCTCCTTGTCATGCTCAACTTACCTCCACCAAACGACGAAGGAGAATAATAAACTTTGTGGGCCAACGCTAGTGAGGATCTTTCTGTGTTCTCCTGCGTGTGTAGTTAAAGCAATTGTTCATTTGAAGCTTATGATAGCATACGCCTTCGATTTATATTTGGTTGTGCCAACCAGTGCAAAATACGTAATCAAGCCCTGCACATTGTAAATGTTCATCGTGTATTTCATGTGTTCTAATATGACAGTGTAAAATTATGATGAATGCTGTGTGCTGTACTACGCTTTTCGTTATCTTGTACAACCTATCTCAAAGTTTGATGGTTGTTTGATTTGCTATAACAGAAAATTCTTTCGTAATACCTCAATCTTCTGTGTGAATGTTCACAAGACATAGAACAGTGCATATGTATTAAGCTGGTATGACAGCCGTTGTGTGTACCGGCTACCAGGCAAACCTCAAGCCTATTTTTTACAGCGTTTATCACCTGGAGGACGGCAATAATTTGTCGAAAATAAAGAAGTTGAAGAACGTATGGTGCTGCATCAGTGGGTATTTTGGATACCCTCACGTTATCCACTGAGCTATTGCGCAATATTTACCATATCAAGAAATACTGCAATCAACGAAGACGGTCTTGTGTGGATCGCAAGGAAGTTGTTGATTATAGGAGCTGGAAATGTTCACTGCGGGAGTCGGCTTTTGTCATATTAAATGAGTTATACTAGACGGAATCGCTCAAATATGCGAAATTGTTTCGTAGGGTATAAATTTGAAACCATTGTTAGTTAAATTTACGAGAGTACATAATAGGTAAAACGTCTATAACATGAAGCCTCCAACTCAAGGTAAGTGTACGTTGCTTCCGCGGATGAGAACAACATGAATACAACCTTAAGACGTAACTAAAATAATCAACACATTTAAGCGGTCGGGGCTCCTACCGTAATTCAAGTTGACAAACGCCAGTTACCATAAAATATAGAAATTCACGCCTTCATAACGGTTACCTTGCTGAGAAGGTGGCTGATACAAACTGTAACCTCCTGCATTTAATATATGACAAAAAAACTATCTGAGAACACATTGTTCATTATTAGACATTTGGTGATATTCACTGTCGTGGATACTTAAACAACGAGTTGCTACGCTATTTATGATCTTATCCACTATTTAAATATTTATGACATCTTCGAACATCTGCGATGTTCTAGGAACGCTTCGATCCAGAATTGTGATCTTTGTCCGCCATATTTCGCTCTGCAGACATGACCTTTCTTTAACAGGGCTCGAGGGCCTTGACTTTCAAACATCGATTTTATAAAGAAGAGCCGACGGTTAGTCAGAGAACCTACAAGACCTTGGTTCATCTAAATAAAAAACGAGACGTGAAAGCCTTGAAAGCAGCTTCTTTTTTTTCACAACATGGCTTATGTACATAAAGCGTAACGTTTACGTTATTATGGGCATCGCCAGCTATTCACGATCATTGGAGAGTTCTGCATGCTCTACAGTTCGTCGGCTTTCTACAGCAAGTAAAAGAAAGTTGTCTTGCGGAGACAGTTAGCTTCTTTACGGTCGACAGAGTTGTGGTAGTTGTACGTCCGAACTTTTTTTTCTTAACTCACTCGAATTTAGTTGAACTGAAGTGAAGTGAAGCTTATTTTCCTTGTTACAAAGGAAGAAGCCAGGGTTAAAGTCTGAAAATCCTCGCGAAGGCCTCGGCTGTCCTGCATTTTATTGCAACGTCACCTACTCTATACAGTGCTTAACTTTCGCAATTGTCGAATAATGCTGACTATCTAACTTGGCAGAACGCTTGCTGGTCACTGAAGAACTCGTGCTTCAGCAGAGCAAGACTACATTTATTTGCGCAGTACTCAGGTTAAAGTCTGATACAAATGGCACTAAGCTTGCCTGTAAATATTTGCGTTCATTATTATAAGCCCGTAGGTTTGGAAGGGTAATTGCGAACACAGGTCATTCGCATGCGCTGACACTGCAACAACCGAGCAAGACAAGCTCCGTGTAAGGGCCCTAATTTCAGCTCCATTGCACTGACTAAGTCTTAGCGAAGAGGCGTTGCCTCCGGTCCGAGGCAGAAACAATTAGCTCGACCGTCTCGTGTATGAGATGCCCTTGGGCAGTGCAACATAGTGAGGCCGGGGTCAGCATGCGCGTCCGGCACAAGCAATCAGGATTGTAGACTCTCGACTAAGTCAATTGCACTCAGCAAGTAATACATCACTCCGGAACGTGTGATGTCTGCGGAATTAATGACTAATACAGTGAAGCAAGAACTGCGCACAATGACTCATAGGGGCGGTTACAGAATCTGCTGTCTAACAACGCAATATCAGACACCCACGCAATACAGATCAACTGAAGCGCTCAGTTCAAGTTCATGTTTCTGTTATATTCGATTAGTACACGTACACGAGATTGGCTCAGGCCTCGTGAAAACAAGATTACATAGGAAAGTTCAAACTAAGTGGTCAAGCACCTTTACCACATCAATCGGAACATCACCTTGAAAACAAAAGACACGGAACCAGATCTTTACTTGATAATGCAAAACCAGGATTTGTTATGTAGATTGTGCTTTAGAATGCAAAACTAGTTGCCTGTGTGACTACACGAGCATGGCAATTGCAACACACACTTGTTGCTGCGATTTTTTAAATACTAAGGTGTAGCTGTATGAGCGGCATTGTAAACGTATATGTAAACCAAACTTTCTACCCATTGCGCGCATTGTATTGCGCTCACACGTACACAAGGTTATTTCAGCACCTCCTTGTTTCGCACACATAAGAACTATAGCGCAATATATGTCACCCGGCACAAAATTAAGCGCGATCGCATCATGGTACTCGAAATGGCAGCGCGAAATTGCCATTCAGTCTCCTGAAAATGGTCATTCAGCATGTAGCTTCTCTGTTTGCCTTCTTCAGCCTGATATAATAGCACTATAGCACTATACGTTTTGGGTTTTCTTGTGTGTCCATCTCCAGAAAAAAAACATAGCTTCAATGGCCCCTCACTTTGCCATTCTTTCTGTTACGAATGATGTCCCTGGCAGCCTTCTGCCCAATTCCAGGCAGCTAATGTTTGGTGCACAGAAGCTAAAGATAAACAGAATGACACTACACGGTACAATACGCAAACAAACTAAAACGCCGATTCGAGTAATTAAATGGGGAAATTCACTTTTTTTACTGAGCACCCCTTATGGTCGCGCTGGCGCAAAAAAAAATTTCTTGTTCATTCCTGAGAGTACCATTAATCCTAAATGGGAGGAAACAATGTATACTCAGGACGCAGCTATGTGGAGGATAGCGAGAAAATCCTTTTCGTTTTCCTTTAAAAAGGAATCTTGAATTTGTGACTGTCTGAGTGCATTTTGAGTGAATGCACTTGTTTTGGGTAATTGTGATCGATCATGAAATGGCTTTGACTCTGAGACAAACGTTTTAAGTGCACGATAGCAGGAATGAACCTGCCTTTCAAATAATGGTTCAGACTCTGAAGATAAATAAGCTGAAGAGTCTTGGAGGTAGCACTGATAAGCGCAATAAGTATACCCATGTGTATGCGATGCGAAGGATGCCTTATGAGGAGAGCAAATACAACAAGCTTACCTTGTGATCACCACATTTTAGTTGTGCAGAATTTCCACAGAAGGCTTGGAGCACTTCAGGAACTAATATATATATATATATATATATATATATATATATATATCACATTGCAGCAAATATGCTGCTATGGCCGAATAGAAGGTCCAACTACGTCCTTGAATGGCTGACAGCGAGCATTTCTCGAGCCAAGATCACCCCGGTGCGTCAGCGATATCGGTCAGTGTGGCGTATTTTCTTAAGTGGCTGCTAACCGAGAATGCCCGCCTAGCAGACAATAGCAGTCCGTAGACAAGCACTTCCTAATTCTTCTGAAGCGACCGATATTGTTCACGTTCCTGTATTGTGCGGACCCTTCTACTTCAGAACTTTGGCTCAAAGAGCAACCCCTTGATTCCAAAGATTGATAAATGTGGCTCAGATGGTGACACAGAAGCTAATGCATGCAAAGAGACGCGTGTGATGGTGAGTGTTGTTTACCAGCCAAGTGTACCACACTCGTGGGCGTTTCTAACGAGAGCGTTTACAACTGCTCAGAGAAATGTGTAAGGAAGAAATAATTGGCATCGTTTTACCCACAGTTTACCTTTGAGTTTTTATTATTAACTGAAGTTTGACGCAAAGTTCCCCACGGCATGCAAGGCAATGAGGCCCGGCACTGGGGTTGCGAAGAAACTATCACAAGTTAATGTAGTTTCAAGTAACGCTGCGACGTGAGGAATGCCGGGTATTTTCCCGCCTGCATCTACAACAGTGTCTCCGCTTGGCCATGGCTGCAGAGAAATCGTTCCAAATGCAGATGATCAGCGAGCGCTCTCCGCTGGAGTATGGCACACTATGGCAGAGCTCAAATGGAACACAGCAAATTTGCAGACATTTGCCTACGTATCAGTGCTCACATATAGGGGTATTTGCCCACGTAATGAGGTAAATTCAGAAAGTTACAAATTGTCAAAGTATTGGAGCATGACGGTTTCGGTGCACTACACCAAATATTACTATGCCTTTGATATAGCTGAACTTGCCTTGATCCCCTGCTTAGCATAGTAAGTGTAAATGAGCCACAAGATATGGCGCGGCGATACCCTCTCTCTACCTGGCAATAAAAACATCAGCGCGCAAAAACTACAAAAGATGAAGCAAATAGTTTATTAGCCTTCGGGACGGTGACCAGCTTGCTTCAATTTGTAAGTCAGATGCATAGTCAAAATGGAACAAACACCGCCCCTCTTCAGCCACCTTGCCCTAATAGGCAGCCATGCGAAAAAGAAATCTGGCCACGAAATATGGTTAGCACGCTTTGACGGCTATTCTCACTACACCAGCAGTAACGAAGATCGTTGTCGAGAGTGGTGGTGAACCGTGCGAATGGGTCGCTACGGTTATGGCTAGAGGAAAATCGTCAGACCGCAAATTCGCTTAGCAAACTCCAAACTCACTTTGCGACCGTGCTAATGGACTTGGCTCACGTATATGGTATGGTAAATACCGTGGTGGCACGAAGTTTTGAAATGTCCGGCACCTATACAGTGGGCACCAACGATTCACTGCACCATTTTCAGTGCTCCTGCGATTATTAGTTCGGACACGTCCCGACGGGGCCAGCACAGTGAGTGCGTGTTGATGATTCTTTGTGAGTAGCTTAATCCTTGAAGCAACTACGAGGCAGAAGTCCTCGGGAATTACTGTCCCTACAATTACCGTTCCCGCGCTCAAACTCAAAGTGACTTGGACTGCTCATTTTCGTCAACGGTGGTAGTGAGAAATGGATCGAGATTCTTTTGATGACGTGTAAGCAAAAGAAACTCGTGCGCTCAAACTTCTTGTTGTGAGTTCGGACAATTAAGCTATGATCAGTGCTGAAGCTAGTCAAGCTAAATAAAGTACAAGATAGAGAAAGTCTGCGAATACCTTGCGCCATGTTTGACTTTATTAAGAATTTTGTCGAAATTACTGGTTTATACATCGCTTTCCGCCTCATGAATGTGTCCTCCTGAACAGATTTCTTTCTTTCTATTTGAACTTGTTCAGGCCTGTTTAAACTGTTAAACTACTTGCTGGAACATCAAAGGGACCATGAAACAGGACATTAAATAGCCGTACAATAGCATTGAGAAAGGTTGCTTGTATTTATTCAGTAGTGCAAGCGACCGAACGACCTATCCTTATTTATTTCCCTATTTATTTTATACATGTATATACAAGGCTTCTTGTTTTGTAAAATTGTTAGACTGCATAGTAAATGTTTCTCTTTTTTACACGATTACCTTCATTGTCACGTTATTCACTCGCTATCAGCCTTAGAAGAGGGATCGGAATCCCTCTAAAGTGAACAAAAGAGACCTTTTTGTTCAGGTGAACTAAATTTTATCTTGTGGTCATGATCTTGGCTTGGTACCACAACTCAACGGAGAGCCATTATATCTACGATGCCGAGATCGGCTGTAAGCGCCACATGTTTCCGGTATTTCAGTACATAACCCTACATAAAATATTTCCTTTAACACAGCTGTGCTTGTGCGCCAGTTTGCAGCAAAGCATGGTTCGGGTTAATTATTGATTACCCGACCAGCACCTTCGGCACAAAAAAAGCGTTGATTAAAATTTGCATTGAAGTATTGAACGCAATAAAATAAAAAATATGGGGTTTTACGGGCCAATTAAAACCACGACAAATCAAATATAAAATGTAACGCACATTTTCAGACAAAAAAAAAAAGGCTCCTCGCCAACTGAGTAAGTCTGCTCCTGCAAACAAAGCCGTTTACGTAGTGTCCGGATGATACCCTGTTATTTTATACTCAATATAACTGACAAATTGCCAGCTGTATTTTTCGGACATTTCCTTCGCATTAATGCCAAGGCAAAGTAGGCATCCAGATCAGTAAAATTCTTGAAGTGCGCGTAAAGCTATAATATTCTTATTTTAATATTATAATATTATTATATTATATTATTATATTATTATATTATATTATTATATTATATTATTATATTATATTATTATATTATTATTATATCTTAGCGATAAGTGACTGAAAAAGTTGCCCTGAATCAACACCTCCTGAATGTTGCGTACTCATTTTAGCAATCATGAAGGCAGTGTTCCACACTTTATTTTTATAAATTAGAGACGCCCGCCAATTTTAAGAGCTGTTATTTGCACCAACACAATTTTTCTTCGTATTGACCCTTTTCGCGGAGCAGTTTGTTTTAGAGAAACGAGATGGCGCTCACGGCGGAGCGCCATACCTCTCCTCAGCGACCGCGCACGAATCCGAAACCATTAGCGCTTCTACCTTGCTTCTGTGCGATCAGCTGCCGGAAATGCAACTGAGTTTTCGCTAACACACATGTGCTCCAATCATGCTAGATTGAATCATGTGGATTGAAGACGTGTGCAGTAGTTGGCTGCAAAAATAGTGACTGGCATATGTTAAGGAATAGAATGAATCTGTGTGGCCAAGTTCGCGGACCGCTGCTGCAACTGTCCAAACGTGTTACCGGCACTTCGTGATGTACGGCTTTCCTCGAGGATACAGGAAATTTGCTCATCCGCCAACCTTGTATCGCTAGGCCTTCAAAGAAAGGGCTTCATCCCCAGAACGTCGGCAAGAGTGAGTACCACTCGTTAAACAATGACAAAGGAAGTAGCGCCACTTCCTGTCATAGTAAGCTTCGTGTACTTTAGCTATACACATCTGTCCCAAATGGCAGGAAAACTTACGCCCACTTTATCGCCGACGCATCAAGAATAAGTGAATGGGCGCACGCTTTTGAATATATGCGCACTGTATACGCACAATAAATGACGGACTGCACCTATGGCGCACGAATGGTCGAAGCTGAATGTTTAGTGACGGTCGACAAGAGTAAGCGAGTTACAAGCTGTAATATATATTTGCTACAAGGTATTACAATGTACAAAACAGCTGTGTTTCAAGCCTTGTGCACAGCAAGAACAAATCTATCGGAACTGAACACACCCGCGATTGATTAGGCAGAAAATGATCAGATAGTGGCCGCACCGAGTCAGAAACTGGCAAGCCACTGCTTTAAAATATTAGCCGAATAAAGAATTAAGAGCAAAACACACTAATCCTGACTGAATTCATATTTGGAAACTTTGGATAGCTTGGAATACATATTTATCCCCGCTTTATATATAGAACAAGCACCATATACGCTGCTTGCGCCGTTTGGGCATAGCGTAATCAGCTCCGAAAGCGCTTTTGCATGTTTTCTGAAGCTGTGATCAAAGCTTCGTGTCGTCCACGTCACCGTCTACGATATCTCCTAAAACAGAGGTTTTCTAAGCCGCGCCGGTGTCATACACTTCCATCGTAAACACGGAGGCAACGGAAGCAGTTGAGGCAAGAAATGGACGCGTCACCACGTGATCAAACATGGCAGCGCCCACGGGATCGCCGCGAAAAGGGTCAATACACAATGTTACATGCGAATGTTATCAAAAAGTGACAACTATGCGGTCATGTGCTATAGCGGGGTAAGTAGGCTTAGCACTTTATCTCTTTTTCTCGTATTGAGCAATTTCTGAACATCTTTCTGAAAGGTAAAGCGGCATGATTAGCAACAGCTTCGAGGTTTCTTTCAGCCATTGCGCAGTGCAGACATTGTTCTAGCTTCCCTTCCCAAACATGGTACGGGTTTATTTTTGTCGTAAAATAATCGCTACATTTGCTAACACGCTATATGACAGAAAAATACCATGCAACAGAAAGAATACTTGCCCACTTTGGTTTAGCTTTCTGTCAAACGCATTTTTCTTCTTGCCTTGTTTGTCTTCGTGACTGCAGTTTAACGCAGCCATTACTGGAAATGGCGAGGAAACGATCCGGATCGAGGAAATGAGGCGGGTAATGGGAGGAGGTAAAGCGTTATTTCCCAAAGGAAACAACCAGAATGGTATCTACACCGATTCGTGGGCGGTTAACGTGACTGCCTTGCCCAGAGAGGGTTGCGGTGCAAGGCTTCCCGATTCCCGCGTTATTCGCGCCATTGTTCCGTCTTCAGAATAGGAAGGATAACTTTTTTTTAGAAACTACATTAGCGAGGATCATCGTATTCGTGAAAAGAAAGAAACTATCATTCAGCCGAGAGTAGCAGTGAGGTACGCTCCCTGAATATTGCGGATCTCTTCAGAATGCCATTTGAATAGTCATAATCAGTCTCGAAGATATCCAAGTGGAAGGACGCTTTTGTTCGCGAAACGACACGGCGGCGGAAAATGTGCAAGCTAAGCCCATTGATTGAGTGCGAACAATCAGTGTTGTCACACTTGTTTAAAAAAAAAGGAACAGGTAACGCACTGTCGTAAACTACAGCATTCACATAAAGGTGATCTGAATGGTTGATCCACCAACGAAGCGAGTACAATAACATGCCTCTTAATTATCCTGCAAAAAAACACGAACCACACCATATGACTAGAGTTTCACATGGGCAGGGCCATTCTCGCAAAATGAAAAAAAAAAGAATTGCAGTTAACCAGTGATTACAAGGCCGCTAACGTGTGCTTTTAGTCCACAATTTGGGTTCCGAATTACGTGTAGGCCCTTAAGTGGCAGTGGCATAGAAAATCAAAACATTATACCGATCAAGCGAAGATGTTAAATGATAAAAATAACAAAAAAACCACAAATACGCAGATTACGCTACCGACGTAGCAGATTCTCACCTGTCGTACTATGTTCAAGCCTTTCTTTAACAAGACAAACGCATATTTTAAATAAAATATTACTCTGCACGCTATTTTAACCAACAACTTTGATAGTCGCTAACAGAAAACCGGATGGGAAGCCTCAAACACGTGGCCCTTTTCAAACTTTGACTGCTTTTTTTTTTTACACTTGAGGCGTTTGGCTTTCTATCGTATTACCACATGCGTTCAGTTCGATTAGCTTGAATTATGTGAAAACTTTACGGGAGCGAACAGGCAAGCAGCGCGAGAAGTATGTGTGTGCCTCTGTGCGTATCGTCGTATGCGTATCGTCGAACAATGACGTTGATTGATCGCTAAGCTCAGATAAGCGATTTGTCCGCTTCCGAAAAAATCATTTTTGCTTTTGTCAGGTGCAGCTGCCCTCGGAAAGTAGTGCGCTGATGGTAAGTCTGCTGCCCCTATCCCGTTTACTTCACGACGTCTGACAGATGGATGATACGCGACGATGCACGCCTTTAATACTTTCAGCGGCACAGCCAGTGGGGCAATCTTGTACATGCACTTCCGGGTTTTGTCCTGCGACGTCAAAGCAACAACGGTGAGCGGGAAAAAATTTATCTATTACGATGCTGGTGTGGTTGGTTTGCGATTGGAAACCGCTCTGCCGGAAAATTATTGCACAACTTGAAAGTTATCCGGGTAAAACTTGACCAAGGTAACTTGATTGATCCTCTTCTTACAACACAAAATAGCGTGTTGGTTGCGGAATAAGCAGTCGGAAAACGAAAGCATTGGAGAAGCAACCTTTAAAAATATTTCTGAAAAAAGACGGGAGGTGGCACGAAGCAAGACAGAGCCTATGCGCCGCCTTTCTTCTGTATTGCGTGGTTCGCAGGGTATCGCTTGCTGAAAGTTTGCTAGCCTTTTTTTTTCAGTGAGAATAGGAACAGTCTGGCCTCTGCAACCATATTTTTTATTTGTAATTCACATAAAAAATGAAAACAAAATGGCAATATAAAGTGCTATTGAGAGTTCGGTTTCGACATTACCACTTTTTGTGTGTGCAAAATTATGCTGCCCACATATCTATCATTGTTTACAGTACGGTGTATAGTTTCGGAAATAGTAGTAATCATGCGTTGGTAGAACATATCATGACTGAAAACAAAGAAGAGGTGAAATTGGCCAGGTTATTCAATGTGTTGCACGAACAATTCACAGTATATATCACTGTAGCAAAGCGGATACTAAGTCAAACAAAATGATGTCGAGATACGAAGAGTATTAAACAGATTGGTCAGACTGCGAAGTTTTTTTCAGCAGAGTGATTGTCGCAGAAGGGAGGCTAATTCGAGATCTTTGGAGGATATCTGCACGGAAAACCCTGCAGCAGAAAGCTGTTGCTTATCGCTATTACAGCTAGCACCATTGAAGAGCGACACACTTTATCAAGGCACAGTACTCGTGGCTCAAGGCGTACAATGTTGATGCATTATTATTATTATTATTATTATTATTATTATTATTATTATTATTATTATTATTATTATTATTATTATTATTATTATTATTATTATTTGGTTTGTATACATATAACACAAGGACACGAAAGAAAATAGGGAGTGAGCAAGCTGACAATTGCCACCGAGAGGGGCACAACGCCTGCCTATTCTTTCAGGAGGAGGGAATAGAGGAAATGAAAACATGAGGAAAGAAAAGAGGAAATGAAGAAATGACGCAGACACAGACAGAACAAAACAAAATACAAGTAATTGCTATGCAGAACAAAACAAAACAAAAATCACACAGAACTTTCTCTGGGACTTGTCTAAGTACGGGTAAGCATTGTACAACTTGATCATCTCAACGGAGCCCGGTGTCCTTATCAATGTTATGAAACTTAATCCAGCCAATATAAACAACAGCGCTGCGGCGACACGAACTGCTGAGCCTAATGGCGCAAGGTGAATCGATGACGCAACCAAACTACTGCAGGTGGCGGTGTCAGGTGCGTTGATGAGGTTCCGATTATTATAAGCCGCTATCGCTTTTAGCGCCTCATTCATCCGCGTCGAACCATTATGAACCCTGATCGACCGTATACTCCGGCGGCGGCAGCGTATGGCGCTGCCGCACGGGCCCTAACTTGAAAGGAATCAGCGATGGGGACAGAGTGCGCCGAGTGCTGATAGCGTCGTGTGCGCTGTGTTCTCGCCGCTTAGTTCGCGTCGAAGCGAGAGGCAGCACGAAGGGCAATTTGCTCGCTGCTGCGGGCCCTATCTTGAAAGCAATCGTCCTACGTGACGGACGGAAGGGTTTCCTCGTTGAGCAGGCATAGAAATGCTTATGCATTTAAACAAAGAAACGAATATTTATAAGAAAAAACGGAATGTTATTTTGGTACGTTCATTGATGAAGAGTTAGGATCAGTTAAAATTGCTTAAACATTTTAACTGATGGCCTACTAACTGCATAACAATTTTTTTTCGCTCCAGAGGTTTTGACAGCGTCACTATTCGACGTGATTACTTCTTAACTACGAATTAGTGACATCTTCTGGCGATAGATACTGAAGTAGGTTGAGTATTCTCTCGTATCCATCCGGCAGCCTCCACTATAGTCCCGTAGGCTCTGGGGCAATTCAGTTAACGTATAGTGTAAAGCTGTCACTTTACTACACTCTAAGTAAACTGAAGTCGCAGCGCTCTGAAGTGCTCAAAGTAGTTCTGAGCAGCTGCATTGTGCTGAATTTAGGGGAATAAGCGTCTCTTTCGGTTCACCTTGCATGTCTGCATATCATCTCATTCCTCTGCCTGTCTCTTTGAAGCGGCCATTTATTTAGATTCCCTCTTTTGATGGAATGTGGCGCCTGCACTATGCACCTGTTTGGGCAGAAAGCCAATTAGGATTCCGCTATACAGCGCGTTTGATCCTTGCACGCTGCAAATCATGATGCGGCGATAAGATATTTTCATTTCTTTGAGCAAATCGCAGGTATACGCATTTTCTCTTAGAATTAATATAATCTTACTGAATCATTGATAAAACATAAGGCGGCAGAAAGAGTCTGGCATAACAATTTTGTTTCTCTCGCACAATACATTCCTTTCAAATCTAGGTAATTTACTTGCTGTATGTTTTTCTTCTCGCTGGCGATAGTTTTTTCATGAGCCTGTTGTCATCCCAACTAACGAAGTACAATAATCTTGATAGTAATTATATGGTATTCAGACAAGGGAAAGAACTACAAGGTCAATAATTTGTAGAATCAGGGGGAGGGGGGGGGGGGGCGGGTGCACATAAGTAATAAAGTTGCCACTCAAGGCCTTAGCTTCCCACCTCTTATAAATAACGCCGTTTTATGTTTAGAATGTAGTTGCGTGAGAAAGTTGCGTTCACATTCGTGACTATGTGCTTTGTAGCCTTAGTAACAGCGAATAATGCTGTCCTTTTAAAAAAAAAGCAGGAGCACGGCTATGATTAAAATAACTTTTGCGAGTGATCGCTGTAGTGTCTTTTAAAGTACAGCTCTTAATAAAGCCACTGCTAAAGGCCAATGTTATGCTGCCGCTGCTGAATCATTAATTTCAGTGCCTCATTAGGAGAGCCCAGCAGCAAAAGTATTCCTAACGGGTTTCTATGCTATCACTAAAAAAATAATATTATGCATATTTTGCCCAGAATGTGTAGAGCCCGGGGTCGACAGAGAAATGCTGTGCCCCGTATCAGAATACAGAATTTTTTGTTGTGAAATGTGCGAAATGAAAACAAAATGGGTGGTATTAGCTTCATTAGTCTAGTTCTGGCGATACGATGATTAATTACCAACCATGTGACATTTTATGGAAATGGCAGTTCAAGCAAAGAGGGGTGATTTTTGACGAAAATATCTGCGTCGTCAAAATGAACGCCTTTTGTGGCTCTGTTTTTTAACATTCACCTACCACCATACAAGTAGACAGCTGAGACCCAAGTCCTCAGGGAATGGCAGTATGCCTATATGTATTCGTTAGAAGGGTTTGTGCAGTAACTTCATTATATTTATTAGTTGTTCGTTAACAAAAAAATGCTTGGAATGATGTTAAAGCAAATACTTAACGTATTATCTTTAGGCCACAAGTTAACATTGATTCCACGATGAAAATGATTGGCACCTTTTAAGATAAAATAAAATGAGGCAGACTCGTTCTGGTAGTCTTCTGAGCGACAGCAGAGTTTAAGCGAAGCTTTGTATATCTAGGCGAAATCGGATATGGCTAGGCAAAATCGCCTGTGTACGGAAAACTATCATCATCAGCACTGGCTTGAGCGTCGTCGTCTTCTTCCACAGCTGACTCTATTGCCGCTCAATATTCCAGCGGGGAATTTCACTTCTCTTCTGTCGTCGTACTGGGGAGGCCGCGTTTACGGAGGTATGAGCTACTGCTTAAGAGGGTATGAGCCATTCATTGTGTTACGTAACGGGCAGATTTAATTTTGAAGCAATTTAATTTCGAAGAATCGCAAGGGGCAATGGGCGGGTGAATGCTGCTAACCACGCCGCCCAGCAAACTCGACACATCGAACGCAAGCGACAATATGGCGGACTGCGGGCATACCGTCAGTGACGTCGTTCTTGCCGTCGCAGCCGAACGTGTGTCTGAGAAATACTTTAATTAACCCTCGGGATTAATCCAGTGATAAACACCGGGGCCGCACATTTCAGCTTCACTGGTTAACCATCTTCATGGAGTGGAAGGACCGACGAATTTTTTGTTTTGCTTTATGAGTAAGATAATATCGAAAAAAAAATCTTCGCTGTAGAATGTACTAAACACATGATTCACGAGAACTCCCTTATTGTGCAATCAAATTTAATAATTACGCCATGCCGTATTGCAGTCACACCTACCATGTACAAGTATTCAAATATCTGTAAACTGTTCGCCAATAAAATCTGCGGGTGGCCTCTAGCGGACGTTAGACGATGAATGCAGATAGCCAGTGCTGGTAAAACTAAAGTTCTTCCAACTACTGTATAAGTTTTTCTTAAGGATAAAAATGTCAGTGACCTTTCACCTTGGTCGTCTGAGGCCAGGTTTACAGTTTTCCACAGTGCCCAGGCCGACTTAGATATAATACAACACATACAAGCCCGGTTTTCGTTGCAATTTGCATTCTTAATATATTTCATGCACTTTCCGGTGTCTCCCTGTTGGTCTATGTCTCTAACCATTTTGGTTCCAACTTGGGTCACTGGGTAGTCAATGGTTTATTGGGTAGAGTATTGAGGGAGAGGGTTGGAGGCTGTTGTGCAGAGAGAACCGGGTGTGTAACCAACCACCGCTCCAACGGTTGTCACTGGGTATGACAACGTAATATGTGCCGCTCTTCAATGACGCTTTTTGACGTCAACTTGAGTCACATTGTAAGTGCCACTGGGTTTGTACAACTTGGTAGCGTCATTCGGAATGGGGCACTTTCAATCAACCTGTTTGACGCCAAGTTGGGTCACTATAGGTATGGGGTACTGGGTGTGTGCTGATATTCAGTCAAACTCTCGGTATGTATGTGTCTCTATGTGTGTGCATTGTTGGGTCAATATGTGCCACAGGACTTGCACTACAGGACATACACCGCTCTTCAATGAACCTCTTTGACGCTAACTTGAATCACTGTGTGTGTGCCCCTCTTCAACGACAAAAAAAAAATACTTGGAGCTTCTCCAGTGCTGGGCGGAATCAAACCCACGTCTTATATATGCAGGCAGTGTTGTCTGAATATACGCGTATATTCACAGACGCACCAGGGGCAGGCTTCGCGGCGGCACAGCTATATGGCTCAGTTTATGCAGAGAGAAAAGCGAGAGGGGACCCGGTCTGCTTAAAAATCTCATGCTTGACGCTTCTGTGTGGTGGCAATACTTTGTGTCTCTACATTGCTTTAATGCAAATCCTCATTAACGTTGACATTTATCCAGAGCAGGGTCATGTCGGAATTTCAGAAAAAAATGTTGCCCTTTACTGTTTTTGGTCCAATGATTTATGTGACAATCACAATACCACACGGGGCACATTAGACCTAGAAAAAAGCCGTAGCCATAACTAATTCGAAAAACCTTCTGTATATGTATATTGAATACACGTTCTATCAAGATTTCGTGCCGCAGGTTGCTGTCTTTTTCTGAAATTTTGGAAATGATGCAGAGAGTGCGGCTCATTGCGACTTGGCCTGCGTGCCACATTCCAGAAGCATACCACAAATGGCCGGATACATCATATAGGGATAATACGAACAGCCTTGAATTAATCTGTGACGAGGATTCGCACACTTAGGAGTGCGGAATTAAAATCTGAGATGTCGCAAGCTGCAAGCTACTGTGATAATCAGATGTAGATCTTCGGATTGACGGCTTCGATATATGGCGAAAAATTATAGCGTGAATATTTTATAAATTTGCGGTGTTGGGCTAGTTGATACATAACTGTCGATGATTGTGGCGCAATGTAATAAGAAAGCAAGGAAGAAACCAACAGAACAAGCGCCACTTACAACCAGTTTTATTTCGTTAAGACGCACGCATATATTGAATGCTGTCTTTTAAAGCGAAGCTTTCTACGTCTCACCGATTCGACCGTAAGCGCCGGAAACGCATTGCAGGAAAGCCAACTTACACAATGGAACTATCTGCGCATCTGCGCGCACAATAAAACAACGGCTGTGCATCTGCGCACACAATAGAACAATGGCGCACGACATACGTTTAGTAGAACACTACAGTTTACATTCGCCGTTGTATCGATAATAACAATGGGAACGGCAACGCCACGCTACCCAGATGAACTGTGTGTACCTGCATTGCATTACGCGCGTCACGCAATGCATTCCCGGCCGTCACCTTCGGTTGGCCGCGCGTGCAGCGCACGGCAGTAGAGGCTGCCGTACGCGAACGTAAGCGCGAGCGTGATCGTGCCCGTAAGGCCGATCCCGCGTATCGGCAACGGCAGTCTCTGACCGTCTACCACAGCGATCACAAGGCAATACTTTGCAACGGTATAGTCGTTCGTTAAAGAATGAGTGTGTGCGTATAAATAACGGCTACATGATATAAAATAAAGGCTAGGCAACTTAAGGAAATGTGTCTTCATTCAACTTCAAGGTTAAAAAAATACAATCCTAAACAAGCCATCAAATCACATATGCATCGCATCAGGTCGCTCAGCATTTGGTGGGTTCATTGCGTGGTCGTTGGCTTTCGACTTTGATTCAGTTAACATGGAAGAAAGCTTCGCGTTCAGCCATCTTTCTTTAAGAAATGGGCTTTTATTTTTTTGTCCGTTTCTTCTTTCCATTCTCAACCTTTGCACCACAAACATAGAGAGCTATGGGAATGTTTTCTTCATTGATGTGAAAGCATCAACTGGTCCACTGGGTACCCGCCGCAGTGGCTCAGTCAGCTAAGGCGTTGCGCTGTTGAGCACGAGATCGCGGGATCGAATCCCGACCGCGGCGGCCGCATTTCTATCGAGGCTAAAATGCAAAAGCGCCCGTGTGCTTGCGTTGTAGTGCACGTTAAAGAACCCCAGGTGGTCAAAATTATTCCGGAGCCCTCCACTACGGCGTGCCTCATAATCAGAACTGGTTTAGGCACGTAAAACCCCACAAAGAATAAGAAGGTCCACTGGGTCCAGCGTCCGTCTGCAACAGCGAAACGGCTCCTCAATCCCCATTCGCCACGACGCCACGTCACGAGTGCGCCTTGATGGAGCAGAGCGGGCGAAAGGGGACACCTGCCACCGCAACAGCACGCCAGGTGTTGCGTGAGGGGAGAGGGCATCGCCGCGATGGCACAAAAATCTCGCTCTCACTCTCGAAAGCTGGCGCGCGTTCGGTGTCACTCTGTCACACCCCTCCCCCCCCCCCCCCCCCCCCCTCTGAGCTTAGCTGTAGCGCGCCTGCTTAGGTGTCCTCGGATTGTTTTTCATTTTTTTTCCCTCGTGCAGACGCAGAAATTATGCATTTGTGACGCAACTGACAAAATTCAGACTAGAGAATTAGGGAGTGTGATAAATGCCATAAATTAAAAGAGCCTTGATTATCTAGGTGGCTGTAACAACAGAACCATAGGACCAAGTTACTGAGGAACGATGATGCTTATTTTTTTAGCGTAAGAAAGATTGGTGTTACGAGAGGAGACAGAAGAAAAGGCTGAAGGTGGCAGTGAGTAGCCTGCATTGTTAGTGGGTATTCGCCGAAGAAACTTGAAATCTTGTACTCGTCTCCCAGGAGGCTGCGTTGAAACAGCTCAATAAAAAGAGATACGGGAAGCAATACGCGCGCTCTCTCTGTACTTTCCGACTCGAGTACCACGATCTCTCCTAACATGTCGATTGCCAGGGCACATTACGCGTTCATGGCTAAAAATGCGGGATAGGAGGCGTGTGAGATGTGGTGTTAGCCCGCTCGCTGCGGCGCAACTAAATGGACATCGAAGTTAGAGATTAGATTTTCTCCAGGAAGCGTATAGTTATCAAACTGATTTTCATTAATTGTCTTCAGCAAATTACAGCTATCTAGTAATCAAACTCTATAGGTTGCCGGGCAGATTGTTCATTTGAATGGGTGATTCCTTCAGGTAAACAAATTTCCCAGGCACCTAGATATTTATCACCACTTAGCTGAAGTTTGTGGAATATGTTATCCAATTGGTCGTTTACATATTATCAATAAAATCGTAATTGATAACTACGATTCTTCCACAGATTCAATTTTTCTTGAACTCCAATGCGCGTTCAGTTACGCAGCGCCGAGCGGGCAACCACACAAGCAGAGCACCAGGCGTCTTGCGCACCGTGTCAGTCGCAATCCTGAACATGAGGGGCTAGACAATGCGCGAAAAAGATCACATCGGGTCCCTAGACGCCCACCGACTGTCAAATGCGGCGCAGCTTCGCAATCAGGAATGGGTTACGCGTGCCTGTGCTCCGCTGTGGCGATTTGGCGGGATTGAGTCACCGCTCGTTCGAATGCAATCGTCGCGTAGGTGCCGCACACCAATTCCTTAGCGCTAGTTGTAACGTTCGCCATACGGCGCTGTTGTGACGACGAGCGGATTATATTCTATCGGTCGCAACGCCATAAAATACGGCAATAAAGGTTGGCATATAGGCTACCCAATACAGTGGGCATCATGCGCTCCCCTGTGCCAAACACTTGGGTTCAAAATGATTGCGGCGACGTGCGAATTGCCGTGCAGAAGCGCAGCGCATTCGAAGAATCAATGCAGCTTCGATATTTGTGAACCATTAATTCTCCAAAGCATCTCACGTATGGGTAGACTTGAAACAGTGGAGGGAAGTATGATGGTTTAGTAGTTCTGCATTTCTTTTATGTTCTGTCTTCCCTATGAAGCTAAGTCATACCCATTTCTAAAATTTTTTCTTGTTGGTAATGTTGCAGCAATTCTTGGAAACTTGTTTATATTTCAAGAATTGCTTGTACGCTGACCCTTTTAAAGGTAGCTTTGAGCCGCAGTTTTTCCTTCTTGAAACATTTGAAATGCTAAAATATTTACCTAAAATTAAACATTACAAGTTTTTTTTTCTTACTGAGAAACAGGCTTGTGAGTACGATGCTTTGTTGCGTGCCATATTTTGGTGCTAGGATGGAGTGGCACTATAAAGGAAATTACCTTCCGCGCACACGTCCTTTCTCTAGGTTTATGTGAATCCTGAGTGACTAAACTTAAGCTTCCTGCGCACGTGTAAAGAGCCACATGCTCACTGGAATAGGCTTTGTGGATATTCGTGATGGTAGTACAGATCTGCACATAAATGCTACTGTAGATCTGAGGAGATGCCAAATAAACTTGATTATGTGTGGCGTTTTATGGCGCAAGGACCAGTTAGCCAAATAAACTTACCTTTTTTTTCTGCGCAGTTGGCAACACCGGCCGAACAGCGAGTAGGTTCAGTTGAGGTCTTCACTAACATTATTCATTACAAAAAGCTATATATATCTTTGATGTCGTATTTTTAGTAGGTCACAAGCACAAAAAGGCACAAACAAACATATAAAAGCAATAAATTATAACAGAAAACACGGAGCGATGGCATAAAAATGTAAAATGAAGAATATAGACTTCTAATTAGAGATGTGGGGGCGCGAAAAAAAGAAGATACTTTTAGGGAAAAAACTGCTCTTTCTCCTTCTTTTCCCAGGCATAAAAAGCGGCAACAAAGGGTCCAACTTTATTTAATGAAATTGAGTCCATTGATGTAAATTATACAGAAAATAGAATTGTGTCCATTGGTGAGTGTAACAATTGACGTGACATATTATATCATCCAGATTATGTAACTGTTTTGATGGCAGTGGTGTGCTGCATCTCCATCATTTGTTGCTCAGAAAGGCAAGCCCGACTTGTGTCAATACTTATCGCGTCTCAGAGAATTCAATTTTTTTTCGGATTAAAAGCGACCGAGGGAACTGTTCTATAGTAACTTGCTCATTAACAATGATCCTGAAAAGAAAATGACTTAGGAAACTTCAAAGTTGCTTCGCCTAGTTTGTCTATCCTCCCGAGTCTCAAACACAACAATGAAACAATCGTTCTTCAAGGTGGTTTTTTATGGTATACAGTTAAGTTACGAACTTGAAAAAAAATTTTAATTTATATGCTACAGTTAGATGCCAAAAGCTGCATCTCCATGTACGTGAAAAAAATAACTCCATCATCTTTTAATGTTTGCTATGGTAAGAACTGCATTTCGTTGCTTAAACGCAGAGATGAAAATGGAACTACATGTAGTGTATGCATTGCCATGTTGCTGCCGCGTCCGGTATTTTCACACAATCTCAGTGATTTCGAAACATACCGCAATGTTGCTTCCGGCCGTCTGGGGCGACCCAGAGGTCTGCATCAATTTATGTCACATTTTTTGAAAGCGAATGTCAACAATCTGAGTAAACCCCGTCTTTATACATGCACCGTACTTCATACCCAGAATGAATATATTTACTAATCACTTCCCAGTGAATTTAGAAAAAAAATTGTAGGCAATGTGCAATGTATTTTACAAGGGGTCTTAGGAGGCTATGGACGTATAGGTCGTTATGCTGAAATAAATTTGTCGTCTTTAAATGAGTACGGACAGAAAAGCTTCGTCTTAATTCTTTATTATAAAGCTCTCAGCCCAGTAATTAAGCTACGAGTCTCAATTTCGCAAGAATGCTGCTAACAATTTATTACGTTCTAATTTATTGAAACCAGTTTATAACGCGCGCCAAGTGTATTAAGATTTCGGACGTGGAAAAGACGCCTATTCACGTCACCAAAACCTGATGTGGCGGCCTTAAGGTACTAGACACCACTGAAGTGGACACACACAATATGAATGTGCTGCCGAAAGCAAGTCCAGCAGCACTCGACTTGTGAAAAGGGGAAAGCGTGTTTGCCCTAGATTTCCAACAGAAGCGCACAATTGGAATAAAAAATGTCGTAGCTTTCGGTGACATGGTCATTGTATAGCCTTCAGCCACCGCACAGAGCTGAATGGCACGTCATTTAGTGGTTTGTCATACATCATGACCTCCACATCCACTTTCGGTGACGAGAACAGTGAAATCATTCACGTACAAAGCCACGTCGCCCTGGTTGTGCGTTTTCAACTTGTCGAATAAGAGGTGCTGTCATTAATATTCGCGGAGATATACACTAATTGATGCTTCGCACCGTAATTCGACAAGACCTGAAAAGCACAAAAAGTAGGACACGAAACTTGCATGCAATCAGTACTTAAGCACTGCTGTGACCTAGTGTAATGCGCACGTGAACCTCGAGGCTGGCTGTTGTGTGCAGCACATTCAAGCAGCCCTCTAACGCAGTACATTTTGGAACTGAAACTTTTCTCTGCAAAGAAACCGCTTGGTTTGTCTTTCTGTTTCGCTCTAGCAAGGATATCCCCCACATAAGTTCCTTCGTTCCATTGATCTCCAATCTCACCGCAATCCTTTAAGCTGTCATCTTCCAAGGTGGCGGGCTGTATGATTGCACAACTTGAACTGACGCACTTCTATCGTAATATTCTGAAAGTGTTCACGGTTGTGACAAATAATTTAGTTGACAATAATTCCTTTCAGGAGGGAAATTTTTACTTTGTGAGGAACATTAAAGAAAATGTTAATGCAACCAATATTAGTACATTACGCTTCTCAAATGGCATAAAGCTCCCTTTACCGTAAGCAGGCAGCTTGGCAAGGCAGAACTTGAAGGCGCAAAAACGAAATCCGGGTGGCAACGCTGCCCACGCTGGTTTTTCAAGACGTCATGAATTTTTTACATCATTTACAGGGACCTATAGTTAACAGTTTTTCATTAAATGGCTACACTACGTTCTGAATGAACCAAAGGCTCAACCTAGCCAGTTACTAGAAGTTATCACCCGCAGTGGTTGCGCTGCTATGCACGAGGTCACGGGATCTAATCCCGGCCTCGATGGCCGTATTTCGACGGGGGGCGAAATGCGAAAACGCCTGAGTACCGTGCATCTGGGTGCACGTTAAAAAGCCCAGGTAGTCGAAATTGTTCCGAAGTCCCCACTACAGCATACCTCATAATCAGATGGTGGTTTTGGGACGTCAAAACCGAGAATTTTAATATATATATATATATATATATATATATATATATATATATATATATATATATATATACTAAGTGCTCATATTACGCCATGGCGTAATTCTTTAGTGCCAGTTGAGCCATCAAATTTTGCATGCCTCGCAACAGAGACTAAATGAATAAGTGAGTGCGGCCGTTTGTCTCACAGTGACAAGCCCGGTAAATTATCCTCCTTCGCGTCATGAATGCGTCATTTTTCACGCCATTATCCTTATTACTGCACCAGAAATAGGGGCTGTGCGACGGTGCACAGATACCTCAGGCTTCACCGTGACACGTCAAGAGTGGAGCGAAACTCTAAATTATGAAGGCCTTATCGAAGGCGGCGCCCGTTACTCAATAGCTCGACGCCTGTCATAAAAGCCTGTCAGAATAAAGCAATCTATGGACTGGCGAATCGACGCAGGTGCGGCAAAGGGGGCAAGAGGGGGGGGGGGGGGGGGGCTGTAAGGTGTCGTTAAGAATAGATGCTGGCATAAAAGTGCGGCAAGCACAGAAGTTTGAGCAAATACAGAGGTGTTGGCAAAGAAAATATCGCTTTAAAAAGCAGCGATACCTGTAGTGCGAAATTTCGCACCCATGGTCGCGAAAAGACCAGTCAGTCTTATTGTGTACGGCCCTACAACATCAACTGTGTATATTCTTCAATATCTTATTGTATACACGTAGCCGCCATTGTCAAGTCTGCTATACGATGACCACGTATCTTTATTTCGAAGTGAGAGCCGTCCCCTTCCAAAAATAAAGGCTTTATTCATTCATTTCGATGTGTTCTGTGGCATCATGGCACAACGTACTACACATTTTGAAGTCGTTGGATATGGCGGGCAGCAGGGCATTGGAATAGATAGCGATAAGCACTACCAGTGAACAAAGGAATTCGGTAAAGATATGGAAACCAGTAACCTATACACGAGAGATATAGTTATGAACACAGGATCTGTTGTAGACACTGAAGCCGGTAACGGGTAGGGATCGGTAGTGCATGGACAACAGAGCAATGGCGATTACGTAATGAACTGTAGCCTATCGGACACCGTTCAGTGAAAAAATGAGCCTTCACGAATGAATGCGGAGCGCCAGGTGATCTGGGCTACTCAGGCATATTTTACCAAAACGCATGCAGCCTCGAGCAGCAAGTGCTTCTCGCTTGGTTTCGCTACCTTGTTTTGTCAGTGCTCTGTTATTCGATCGAGTCGCCGACTCGCGTCGTCTTTCATGCAGAACATTGAAGAGATCACGAAAAACTCCAAAGAAATATTGCTTTGCAGATACTTCACAATTTTAACCTCACGCTGTCTTTCTTGCATATCACTAATATTTGTGAAAGTCGCAATATATATAAGGGGACGCACAAAATTCCACGAATGAAAAAGCGTTCTACGAGGCAAAGTGTTCATCACCCCATAATGAACCTACGGCACAATGGCGGGCTTGGAACCCTCCAAAGCATTGACCTCAATTTTCCACTTTTTCCATGCATTCACTCGCCAGGGCTGACACTAGCGAAATGAATATAAGACTGGCTGTATGTCACCCTTCCCACGGGCACCACCTTCACCTATTACTGTGCGCTTGCAATGTGCTAGACTACACTTAGCCAAAGCCATCGCATGTACCCCGCGTCATTGCAATAAAGGTCAGCCAGCTTTTGTCTTCACGTCCAAAATTCTCATCATTTCACTGTGAGAAGAGCAGTTTTTCAAGGAGTCGTTTCCCGGCGGTCTCTTTTAAACTTTCATGAAACGGCGTCCACTGTGAATTCTGTGGCCTGATAGCGGGACCCACTGACGGTGATTTCTGTTGTCACGTTTGATAAATGAGCTGCAAGATATGGAACCCCTTGTCATCCCATTATAGTAATAAAGAGAGTCTGCCTTAATGCACAGCGGAATTCCTAACCCTGGTGTTTTATGTTTATGAGCTGCGTTTCCTTTATGTTACGAAATAAAGAAATTAGGCTTACGCCACGCCAAATACCGCACGTGTTATTGTGGTATTCTAAACGCAAAAAGTGATTTGATATTTTCTTAAAATACCACCCCAATAAAGTCCTGTCAAAGTGGAACAGCAATGCGACAATCCACGCACACAGCTTCTATTGCCTTTCTCTCCAATTAAGACGCGTTCATAAATGAAAGAGAAAACATTGTTGAATGCTTTTTCAAAGTTAATTAAGGGTGTTTAAAAGAGAAGTTGTAGCGCAAAGAAAAAAAGGGACTGAGTTGCAACAGCTGTACCTGTTATGGCAAACTCTTTGCCTGCGACTTCCATCTTTGTAAGTACGTAGCAGTATATTGTATGATTAGTTGTAAAGTCGAACTCACATTGAAGGGAAAATATTACATAAAAATAAGTGACAACAGTTGATTCTATTTCAGTTTTGAGAAATACCAGCGCTTGCGAAATAAATTGCGTCAAAAACACCCGATATTCCACCACGCTAACTTAATTCGTCAGTTCACTCGAGATCCCTTTACTGTTTACAACACGCAGATACCTGAAATAGTTACGACACTTGTGACAAATTCAAGCACATGGACACCTATAGTGACGTAAGCCGTGTCAAAGAACGTGATAGGAATCAGCATCTAAGACACAACACGCTCCCTTTCCAATTTTACCCATTTTTGTCGTGAGCGCCGTTCGAAGGTTGAAAAATAGCGAGGCAGTTTTATATAGCGTGACTGCTGAAAGAAGACCTTGCCAGGATGACCCGACTATAGCACCGGCCTGCCAAAAAAGCACAGAAGTTTAGTGTGCTTGTAATCAAACTGTATGAAAAGTAGTCTAACGTATTGAACCTTGCCTTATATTCATGGAAGCCTTATTAAATGGGTCTACGGCAGCACTATATGAAAACTTTGCGTGTGTTGACTTAGTGGTCTCTCCGGGAACATCAACTGGCGAAGTTTTTTATTCAATCATTTGCCTAAAAAACCAAGCATAGGTGAACGCCGAAGAGAACAACTGCTCTGCATACGAGCTCCTGTGTGGCTTCCTCGACTGAACTAAAAAAAAAAAAGATGAGTTAGTGTGTGTATATAAGCTAGTAGTTTATTCTGGTTCACACCATAAGAGAGACGTTGACTTTATAGAAAAGCTGCCGATGTTAGCCTGGCTGATCATCTGGCATGCTGCTCCAGCTTCTGGGTGATAACTATTGATACACAGTGATTGCACAAACAAATAGCTCATACACCCACAAACGCACACATACGCAATAAAGCTATTCAAACGACTCGTTCAAACATGCAGACATTAGAAACATCAGAAGGGTTGTCGTAGCAAGCAATGCGCTGGTAGTTCATCTTGAGTTTGGCGTAGGTGAACAGGGGGTCCTGCTCCACATCACAGCAGAGCAAAGGCAGCCTTCGCGCTTCGCCTGTGCGACCACTGACGTGTGGAATACAGGACGAACGCTCCTGTCACGAAGGCGGCCCGATGAGCACATTCGCGGCTCATTGGCTCTGCTCTTATCAAATAGAAGAAGTGGAATATTGTACGCAAGGCGAGCTGGAGGAGGATACCAAGAGTTATCGATTCTTTGACGTAAGCGTTTTTGTTCGCCTCGCGTCATTAGGCGTACCGACCCCAAGAAGCCGCGATGAGGATGCAGCGAAAGAAGCGAGTTTGCGCAAAGAGCGGATGTAATCCGCCGTGGCAGTGATTAAGGAGCTCGCCAAACTCAAGTACTGAACCGGAAAGACTAAACACGTCGTATTTGAAGGATGACAATAATAAGAAAAAAGCAAAATAAGGTCGCGAGGTATTCACCATAGTGTCATGTCTTGTGATCTATTCAAAATAACGTCGGAAAAAATGACATTAAAATGTAAACGGAAAGAATATGTGACTAATCGAGAGTCATGAGCCCTATCGTGCTTAGTACACGGGGGCCCGTCCGATCACCTGCGCCTAGGTGTGCAATGTAGCATGCTGATATTACCTGTCCCTAGAAAACCTACATGCAGACCTTAACCATTGCGCTTGTTCCGAAATCAAAGCCAGCTTCAGACACAGTGGACGATGAGGATCTGCAGTGAAGCGCTATCACTCTACCCGTTTTCTATTTGCACTTACTGGGAGCTACCATCTCCTTCAAGTCTGGCATCTTAAACGAGGTACGTAGCGAGCAGTTTCTGTTTCCTGTCTGGCCCGGATGCGACTTCCTGGACGTTTATATTTACTTCCGTCTTCTTTCATGACAAAGGTGAGTTTATCTTTTTCTTCACGCACGCTCCCAAAAGCACACGGCAACCTACGGCTTTGAGCGTCGGACAGAGGGGCAGAACTTGAGCGACGTGCTCCTTTCACGGCCGGTGAGTTGGGTCACATTAGTATTCGATGACCTGATCCATTTAGACTAGGCTTAAGCAATTTCCGTGCAGAGTTATCAACGCAACCGCTCTGGCTCCTTCAGTGTGGCGGGAAGAGAAATATGAGGCCATTGTACAACACAATTGCTTTCTTTCTCGCTCGTGTGACAGGCGACGCGCTAGCTTATCATAATACGACAACCTTAGTATGATTCAAATTGAGCCAGTCAAGGTGCGCGTGCCAGATACCTTAAATTTCGAGACTCTTCGGAGCTCGAGGTTTCTTAACATTGCATGAAATTCACGCAGCCAACAGCCAGTTTTTCAATCGTACCCAGATCAATCTACCTGGTTCTTCGTTGTACAACGCCAAACCAAAGTTATCTTATCTTTATTTGCGTTCATATTTTCAGCGCTTGAACGGAGCCGCCCAGAGATGAGTTCAGCTTCACAAGCACGCATCACATGTCAATGGGCACGCCGCCGTTGTTATCCTCCAGAGGCGCCAGTGAACGCTGAGAAAAGCAGCTATGAAGATCAACTTTCTCAGTGCCAGAGGTACTGAATTTCAGTTATAATACTCCTGTTACAAATAAACTCAAACCAGCTATTGCTTCAGAAGCAACGTTTGCTCATCACAGGACTCGCTGCATTCTATAAGTAAACGAAATGGTCCTCATGGGATGGACTTGAGTGCCTCTGCGTTTGATCGAGAAGGGCAACTGCCAAGTAGACGGAGTTCAGAAACGCGCGTCGAATTTGTTTTCTTTTCTAAACGGGGGACGTTTGCAGCATTTGGTAGGTACCTTTCTTGCCGGCATAGCACGCTAAATTTTTTTTCCTAGCTTCACTCGAAACAGGCACAGAGACACAAAGAAACCGAGAGAAAGGAAACGCAGTCAGGTTCACCAAACGCAAATCTCCAATTTGATTGTCTGTACAGAGGTTGAGGAAAAGATTATTAGAAAGAAGGTAAGAGGAGTGGTAAAGAAAGAAAAAATGTAACTACAATGTAACTATGAATGTTCACTTAGCCCGGTGGATCACAAAAACACAATAATGTTTTAACAGTCTTCTGATAGAATATTGAGTCACGTTTGTGCTGTAGGAGTACCTCTTCGATAGAGGTCGGTCGTCGAACTTGTTAAGCATCGGGATAAGGGAGCGTCAATGAACGCTCCCTTATCACGGACACTTGTATAGAATGTGCCTGATAGTTTCCTTTTTACTGGGGTGGTCACAAGCTGTGATGTTGGTCATTCTTCGCAACGCCCAACCATAGTCTGCCTAAAAGGGATGGCGTCTTTTTGGGGTGGTCCTTATAACAACATAAGACATACTTTAGGGTCTTCAGAGAACGTAGAAGCGTATGTCTGAAGTTGGGCCCATTCCAATCAGACAGCATGCATCGACGCGAAAATATATTTTCGCACAGCGTCCATCCTTGAAATCATAATTGATAAATAATGGTCTTCTCCGGAGGCTTGTCAAGCAGGTTCATCCGCACTTTTATTACCGATGATGCAGCACTGAACGGTTACAGAACTACAGCCCGTCGTGTCGCACTGCGTTTAACCAAGGCGAACAACCGCGCAAACGGTTGATTTTCTGTGTATCGAAAGCAACACTGCAGATTTTATTGTCAGCGTTGCATCGCAGGTCCACACGAACAATTATTACAGCGAAGCTGTATACCTCTCGTTGGTCGTAAAATTTCGTGGCTGTAAACACAAAACTCCAGGTTAACAATTGAAGGCAAACGGCATATCTTGCTTTGCAATCAGGCATAAAGGATATATATATATATATATATATATATATATATATATATATACATGCTTGGTGACGTCACCACACTTTAATATATAAAAGGGAGACCCGTGTAGCAGCGCACTGAGTTCATTCTAAGACTACCACGGGTAGACCACGGAAATTAAAGGCACCAGAAGAACAGCGTGAATACAATGCCCGACCATGTGTGGCGTTTGAGACAGCTTCGCTGGACATTCACGTTCACAGGGCAGGATGGCGGCCCTTTTTTATTTGATATTGCAGAAGCGATACACCATCCGGTTGAGAAGGACAGCAGATAATTTTTCAAGACGAACATCACCCTAGACATAAGTCATACCCAGTGTCAAAGACCCAGTGCCTATTTATGTTGACATTGGAGAGGAACGAACGCTCTGGCGGCAGTGCACTGCCATTACCCTGCGCTTCGGGGCACCGACTTCATGAAAATCCACGACCTCAGCTTCGAACTTAGCCTGAGTGTTACAAACATCTTAGGCATGAAAACAAATAAATGACTCATGACCGTTTATTTATTTTGAGCATGTATTTCTTAAGAGAAGCTGCTGACACTGGTATTCTCTGTAAAGTACGTGCAAGAAGAATAAACGCAATCACATTCCTCCTTTACTACGGGCTACTATATGGATAACTTGTGCATTTAAAATCAATTTTTGGGTTTTCTGTGCCAAAACTACGATATGACTCTGTGCACGCCGCCGCGGGGGACTCTGGATTAATTTTGGCTGCCTGGGGTTTTTTAAGTTGCACCTAAATCTTAGTAATCTAAGCACAGGAGCGCCCTTTCATTTCACTCCCACCAAAATGCGGCCGCTTTGACAGGGGATCGAAACCGCGACGTTGTTTTAATGCGCCAGCGTTAAGGGCCCTGTGTCGCAGAAAGCCGGCGCCGACGTGAGCGCTGTAGCCCGCGTTGGCGTCCAAAGAGTGAAAGTTACCGCATATATTCTATACGGCACTCTAAAGTTCTTTTATCACCAAAGTTGCTCATACCTTGTCTTACATTCTAGACAAAGTTGTTCCTCCGAATCTTGAGAATCACAGCCCACAAACAAATGTCATGAAACAAAACGCCGACAGCGCATGCGTTTTATGTTAAACCTTCTCAGACTAAAATATTAAAAGTTCGAAACAATAACAGAAGATCGGCCCACGCAAGAGGCCGCGTTTCTACCATAAAGCTCGCTTGTGTGCATAGCGTTCACTACCAGCATTTGCCGGTAAACATTAAGGTTACATAAGCTGCAGTTGCCGGGAAGCATGAGAAAAAGTCGGGGATCTTCGAATGCTATCGTGTTCTACTATGTAACGTGTAGCGCTATATATCATGAAATTTCACTTCTCTTCTGTCGTCGTAATGGGAAGGCCACGTTTATGGGGGTATAATCCAATGCTGAAGGGGGTATGAGCCTTCCTTTGTCTTACGTGAATGACCGATTTAATTTTGAAGCAATTCAATTTTGAAGAATTGCAAACAGCAATGGCGGACGGATGCTGCTAAACACCCCGCCGAGCAAACTCGATACATCCAACGCAAGTGTTTGTGGTTCGACTAAAACTTGTCCCTCATCAGTGGGATCCGCTCCGAGGAACAGCGACAGAAGCATGAATAAACGAAGAGATTCTAAGGCAGGATGAAGAACAAGGGCACACTCTAGTAAACATAAAGTTGATGGCACAGGGGATGGTTACGTATACAAAGGTACAAGTTTCGCTTATCATCCATCTTCACCGAGTGGAAGGGCCGACGAATTTCTTCTTTCTTCTTTCTAGGGTTTTACGGGCCAAAAAGGGCCGGTGAAATTTTAAGAGCAGTGACCTTAGCAGGTTCTTTGTATTGCGCCTTTTGTGCAATTCAATGGCCTCTCACACTTCCCAAAATGGGCTCTATAATGACACTCAAGAACAGATAACAAATGCATCGCAACAGCTGCATGCCTAGATTACCCAAGCACAACACTGACTACCAAACATCAAAGTGCAGGTTTGCAGCTGAGTTCAGTGCATGAATTCGCACTCAATTTTCAATTAAAATTCATAGACGGTTCACACAGTTGCGGAGGCAAGCCATCCAATAAAATAATCACCAGTCCTTGCCCTGTCGAGAAAATGGGGGTATGCGAAGCTCGTCGTTTGTCCATCTGACCTTCGTGGCGATTTCTTTTTTCTCTCTCTTTCTTTCTCTATCTATCTTTCTCTCTCTCGTTATTTCTTTCGCTCTCTCTCTCTTTCTTTCTCTGACCTTCGTGGTTTCTTTCTTTCTCTCTCTCTCTCTTTTTCTCTTTCTGTCTCTCTATCGTTCTTTCTCTCTCTATTTCTTTCTCTCCTTCTCTCTTTTTCTCTTTCTCTCTTTCTTTCTCTCCATCTCTTTTTCTCACTCTCTTTCTCTCTCTTTCTCTCTTTCTTTCTTTCTCTGTCTTTCTCTCTTACTTTCTCTCTTTCTTTTTTGTCCCTGGTATGTGTCATTGAGCTTGGACTTTTGTGCACTATCGCCAGGATCGGGCCACTTTTCAGCGTGACATCGCCACCGCCACCGCCACCACGACCGCCGACACTTGTGAGCCTATAAAGCTTCGCTTAAAATGTTGGCCATTGTTCACTTAAAACTTCGACGTTCTTAGGCCTGCTTCAGGCTTCTGTATTGTCGATTGTTACAAACTTGGCAGCGAATTTCATTTGTGAGAAAACAGTATTCACGAGGTGATGGCTGCTCACAAGGGCAGAGATTTTTCGCATCCGCAGAATAAAACTTGTTAGCTGTAAAAGACGTTTTGAAAAAGGACAAAGTAAAAGAAGCAGCGATACGTACTTGTCGTTTGTACTCTTTTGTTGAACGAAATGAGAAGACTTCAGAAAATACTGGGGCCTAGGCAAAGATTGAAAATAATAAATGAATTAGCGTCCCTGAAATTATCCAATCCGAGAAATTCGGTTCGACTCGAGAAGGGATGGTTCACACTGAAAAGAAACTGTGGTGTGTCAGACTTCGTTTTCGGGGCATTGTATACTTTACGCAAGAAGTCACGCTTTGTGCTGGGTGCGCTCGCTTTCTGGTCGTACAACTGCGAGAATTGAGTATGCAACAAGCCGAGGGAAATTAAATGAGTGGAATGAAGCCTAGAGGCATCCAGTTTCCAGTAGTCCACGCCACATACCGTTTTTTTATGCTGTTTGCGTGTCCACCTACAAGTGCATTACCCGAGACAAATGCAAATGTGTTTGCACACAAACTCCTGCTTTTCTTACGGTCCATAGACTCACGTTGAGTCTCCGTGCCAGGGTCTTTCGCGATAAGAGCAAGGGATTTCATCATGCGACCACTGAATAGAAACACTCTCGCCTCTCAAAGGAAGGCAGAGTTGAAATCGAATCTACGGGTGGCGTATGCTGCTGAGCTTGAGAATTTGTTTGCAGAATGTTTCCTTGGGCCATGAGAGCACATTCTGCCGCTTTCTGATTGAACATGCAACATGGTGGTTACACGAGCACAAAGTTCCGTATAGAAAATTTCTTGGGGCGTATAATTTCTTGGCATCCCGCCACCGCGGCGCTATCGCCGCCACCCCAGCTGGTATGACGTCATGCTCTCCCGCACCATCGCACTACTACCGCGCAGCTTTCCAGTACGGCCGCAGCCTTTCCAGTACTAGCACAGATGACGTACATGAGTATAGGCCTAGCTACAACCAAGTGTAATCTTCGACATAGCCAAGTTCAACCTAGCTACAACCAAGTGACGCAATCAACCAGCCAGCTTCGTTGTGCCTTGAGCTTTGCGCGGTCTAGTGCAAGATTTCGCCTTTTTTTTCTCCAGGCTCAGTGCGCCGCGGAGAGAAGAGAGGCGGGGGTCGGGAAGGGAGGGAGCTGGCGAGGAGGAGACCGCGTGCTAATGCGCCGCGCCACCTTCCTGGGTGTCGCCGCCATCCTGGTTGCCATGGCTACGGCGCGGCAGTTTCTTGATACGAACCACACATTACGGCTGGCTTAAACAGCTTCGCTGTTAAGCGCCCATGTACATAAATTCAGTGCACGTTTTAAAGAACCCCAGATGGTTAAAATTATTTATAATCGAATTGTATTTTTGTTCCAGCACGTGAAGCTCTAGAAGTTATTTTAATGTATATTTGTTATGCTATAGTGGCCCCCTCTTCTTGGCACCATATTTTTGTTTAGCTTTAATACCACAATTAGACATTGCTACACCGTAGTGTGTACGAACTAGCAATGACAAAGAACCACGACGTTCTTGTAGACAAATGCCATTAATAAATATTGTCTTCATGCTGTAATGAGTATGCTTAATTTCCTTTTGTCGGGCTGCTGCGAAATTATACTATTCTTGAAGCATTGTCTTTGTTAAGGTACAGTGACGGCAAACGTTTAAAAGCGCTATCATGGGCACCGCTCCGGAGAGCAATTTGGTTCGGCAAGCAGTGAGCGTTTCTTGTTGTGAGCGAAAATTCAGTAAACGCACTCGAGAACGGCCATGCTGCAGTGCACTTGCACGCTTGTGCGCGTTGGCGTGGGAGTACGGGGGTGTGTTTCTGGATTAGTGGGCACTGGATTGGCGCATAATACTGCGCTAGTAAATGCGCCTGTGCCGGGATCGTTCATAAGTTCTTTTGGGACTTCTTTTTGTTAAATAATGCATGCAACCTTGAAACGTTCCCATTTTTCAGACGCTGCTGTCACTAAGGAGGTGGGCAATTTATGTTTAGATTTTATCTGCAAGTGTTGCCATCAGGCTACAGCCACCCTCCTGTTACCGAGCTCGAGGAGCCTGTCAAGCATAATTTCCTCGGGGTGGGCTCTTGGCTAAGCGCGCAGCTCGAGTGGAAGCAGCTGCAGTTTTTACGCGACGTCACACCGACAAAGCAGTTATTTTTTTTTCGAAACAGGCACTACATGACACGTTAGCTGAGAAAGGTCGTGGTGCAAGTAGCGTCGTATAAAGGAACCGCAATTACCTGCCGGGCCTAATGCTTAACGCTTTCGCAGTGCGGACGTTTAGCTGACACTTCCCGGCTGCTAAAAAAAGCGGAAATAAATGCCCATGAAAAAATATTACAAAAACACTTTGACACGACTCGGACAAATATGCAGCCTGCTTCTTACACCACGCCTTTATTTCCTGGGGGCGTCGACGTGTAACCTCTGGTCTTGACGTTGTCGCGAACTTTCCAGTCAAGTTTCGCCTTACGTGCCTTGCAGATTTGAGGCACCAGCGAGACAGCTTGCATTTTTTGCTTCGAGATAAGCTGGATAAATTCCAGCAAGCGGTTGCGATGTTTAGTTCCATTCACGATTCTTTATAGGTAGTTTTTATATTTTGCGGATTCCTCACGTTGATATATTCTGGATGATAAATTTGGATGCTAGCATGCGGTTCTCAAGAAAAAAAGGAACAGAAAAGAAAACGAGAAACGGAGAGAATAAACTTTATCCAGTACCGCCCGCGAGAGAAGCGAGCGTAGGCAGCTCGTACGCTCTTTAGTGGGTGGTCCCCTCCACCCAGGAGTGCAGCGACCTTAGCCGCCCTTCTCGCTCGGTCAGCCAATTCGAGCTTGTCCGTCGAGTTGGAGCTGGACGGCACGGCCGCACATTGTCGTGTGGTGGGATGTGTTATGAGTGGGAGCTCTGATGTGCTTGAACATGCGCATACTATGTGGTAAAGCGCTGCGTATTCGTCGCAGTATGAACTTTTATAAGGGCACAGTGCAACGTGTATAGCGTGGTACAGACTCGAATGTGGATATGTGCTTGTTTGTAGTTTACGCCATAGTACGGCTTCCTCAAGGCGTTTTGCGGTGGTGGTAGTGTTCTTTGTGGTAGGCAGTAATTTTGTTGAGGATCACACTCCTCCCATCTCTCTCGTGGCTCCCGGTGTGTGTGCGCTCTGGTGTTACAGCTAGAAGCCTATTATTCAAATTTTTGGTATACAAATTACACAGCTCGCATTTATAGCAACTTTTGGGATGCCGCTGCCGTTCAAAAGTTTCGCTGTTTCCAACACAAAAGTGCCTTAGACAATTTTGTATTCTTTGGGCGACATCATGACGTGAAGTCGACCTTGTTGGTGCTGATGGCGCATCATTGTGAGAGGAATTCAAGGTACTCTGGCACTATTATGTCAATCTCTGGTAAGAGCGTAAGAGGTGGGGGGCTTGACATAACCGTACGTAATCATGAAGCCCCTCCCAGTACGGAACTCCTCCAAACCTGCAGGGCATGTGTTCAAACCATCAGCATTTTTTTATTGAAGAGATGCTCGTTATTATTGCTCTTTACACTGCCCATTCAGAGGAGCGTTCAGTTGCACTTCCTTCAGTGCTATATGATACAGCATAATGCCATATTCGGTCCACAGTGAATAAACTGTCTGAAAAGCTTGTAGTTGTCATTTAAATTTCTCTTTATTCGTGCTATCAGCTGCTGCTCCTGAAATGAACGATACTATTACCAAATATAATGTTTTGTGTTACAGACAACATTGCCAATAAAACACACATTTTCGTCGGTTGTAAATATTTATACTTAGTATTATATTTCATAAATTTACCTTCAATTTGTTTTCTGATCAAAGTTGGTTGTTGAATTTATTATTGTAATAAATATCGAATCATTAAAACAGCGACAGTTATGCCTTACGCAACTCTTTAGACTCGATGCTACCTGAACAATAATGAGCCGTATTCTTCGTCAAACATATACCACGATTCAGGGTCAGGGAATCCTCCTGTAGGCATCAGTGCTTTTGGACGGTCACTGAAGAGGGCCTCAAGGTTATGATCATTGATGGGACCGGCACGAAGTTCGTATGCTGAACCAATAGAGGAGAAGACAGGCCATGAGAGTGAGATAATGCTTGATTATATGGAGAACCAGCCTGTGTCCCGGTTTGTGTACGAGCCGTTAGTTATAACAACTATCAAAACCAAGCAGGGAACTAACAATTACGGTGACCGAAACTGAGACTAAGCTCGTACATATTGCTTGGCTTCTGCAACATAGTGACAGCAGCTGTTCCTTCGTCGGGACGCTTCAACGAAATACAGACGCCAGGGGCGCTATAACGTAAAATGATTCCAAACTGTTTTGATTCCAAACTCCTGACGTCAAATTTACGTAACCATTGACGCAAGCATCGGGCGGTGACCCGCAGCGTTGTCTTGACCGCAGCGTTTGTCTGAACACACCTAATCAAACCACTCTCCTCGTTTATAGGAAGTCCACCTTTGTTCGCTTTCAAAACCAATAACATTGCATTGTCTACACAAAGCGGTTTTTCGTATCGAATTGGCTGACAAGAGACGAGAAGCACGCTCTAGTGGAGAGGGTTTCAATGGGGCCGAGCCAGCACAGTGAAAATAGATAACCGCATGAAGAGGGTGGTGCCGGCATCTCCGATTGGTCCGCTTCGCCTTACTTAGCTTGCGGGGGCTGGTCGAAAATCGCGGCGGCGTGCAACGAAAGGATAAGAATACCGCTAAAACGGATCCTCAGTAAGGAAGTGTCGGCAGAGCGACGTCGTATGCATGCCGAAATGGCTCGATAACGTTTTACTGCCACGCAAAGACGTTTATCAAGCACAAATAAATACATGCTCACCGGCAGGTGCGAGTAGCGAGGGCCTGAGCGATCGGCGCGCAGCCATCTTCTATTCCTTTCGGAACGGGGCAGTCGGTGGCTATTCCGAAAGAAAATTCAGTTTTGTTCGGCATATTAATGCTTTTTTTTTGCGTACAAATCACTTTAACTTGGGAAGTTTTCAAGGTTTTGTGAGGTCGCGTGACAGACAGGCGAAGTGGGCGTAGCCAGCAAACATTGGACCAATAGCAGAGGGCTAATGGTGAAAAGGCGTCGAATCAGGAATGATTATTTTCCTTTTGTGCAGTTTAATCATTCATAATCAGTGTGTACACGTTATATCAGATGGAGAGCTATGGCGGTTTTCGTGACGTCGCGTGACAGACAGGTTAAGTTGGGAGTGGCCCGAAAATGTTTTGACCAATCGTGCAGGCTGGTTGCAGAAATTGGAATCAAAACAGTTTGGAATCATTTTACGTTATAGCGCCCTTGGTGTAACAAGTAGAGACAACGAAATAATTGAAAGCAAGGAGAAGGCAAACCGGAAGTTTGGCACCATACGTTCGCGTTCTTCTTGCCTACGTCGTCCATGAGATGATGTGCGGGGTATGTCACGTATTGCTATGAAAAATCTGCGAAGTGCCCGTATGCGAATACTCGAAGTTGTCATAGGCCTTACGAACGGTTATGCAGACCGTACTGGGTAGATAGTCAGTTGCAACGGGTCCATACAGCATGGTGTAAAGGCACAGTAGGGAGTCTAAGTTTTCAAGCGGTTTTGGACACTGGCGCTTTTATCCGCTTACTTCGCGTAGTGCTTTTTGCACCGCTGAGTCTTCTCATTTTCCTTTTTTTCTTTCAACTTTTTAAAAATGTAACTGTGCTTTGTACCAAGCCGCGAGATCGATGTTATTCTGCTCTTTTCTAAATGGCTTTCAGGAGGGGATGTTCAGGTTATAGAACCACTGATTTAGCCCTGTTCTTGTCAAGGTTTTCACCAGTACGGTCTTCGTCTGTCTCCGTTTCCCTTTAAAAAGTATCTTCTCACGATACCTCATAAAATGTAATCCACTATTTCTTGTTAATAAATTTCCTATACCAACAACATCCATAAATATTGAGATACGGGTACCAGTAAAATAACGACATAAGGGTAATTTCTCGTACTAGGTCTGTCTGTGTGGATGATGTATAGGAGTGAGTGTGATATTGGCTGTATCAACATTAAAGTGTGACAGACCAACGCTTCGAAAAGATAGTTACCGGTTCACCCATGTCACTTTTACCCGCTCTATTGTGCGCGCTGGCCTACTGCAATCAACGTCGACGCTGAGGGAGGCGCCAAGGCGAAACGCCGGGCTCAAGACACTCCTGGGGCGGTATTCTGTAAGAGTCTACCTAGTGGACTGTCCATTTCAGCTGTCGCTGATTGGCTGCTGCTTGACGTGCAGAAAGGAGACCAGCCAGTCTCCTTTCTGCACGTCAAGCAGCAGCCAATCAGTGACAGCCGAAATGGACAGTCCACTAGGTAGACTCTTACAGAATACCGCCCCAGATCTCGCCGCCGTCACCGACGACGCAGAGAGACGCAACGGCAATAGACGCCGGTAAAAGCGCTGAATGTGTCTGTGTGTGTGTGGGGGGGGGGGGGGGGGGGGGGGGGGGGCTTTAGCCAGGCACCCAACGAGTCACGTGGTCAGGCGGCGACCCAGCTGCGGAGAGCGAATGCGCCAAGCCGGTGGCGGTGGCGTAGCTCGGCGAGTGACATGATGTGTTGCCAAGGCTACGGTGCAGCTACGGTGAATTGCAGGTCAAATTTCTGACGACGGCGAAACTCGGCTGGACGTCCTTAGTAAGGCTTTCGCTTTAAAAGAAACCTGAAGAACACACACCACGAAGCGCTCACTGGTGGCTTGTGTTCTTCTCTTTGCTGCGGTCATCGTCGCTTTATGCGCTGTTTTTGCCGTCAAAAGCCATGTCGAATCAACAAGCCCAGCGTTGCACGCTTTTGCGATACGTTTGACTACTCCTTGGAATGCTGGCGCGCTTCTGCGGGGTCAGCCTTGCCCTCCAGCTTTAAAATCTATTCAAAATCAGCATTAGTTCAAACCGTTACCTTTATATATTTTTTCTTCTTTACTACATTGCTACGTGTCCTGCATCTTTTGTCTTCGAGCTGTTTCCTGGCGAAGCTTCATTTTGGTTCCGCGAAGTGCACAGAACCTATCGAGTGGTCCGATCTCGTCGGCGGTGGGTTGCGGGCGCGAGGCGAAGAGATATGACTTCGGTTACGTGCCGGAATTTTAATTAAATGCATCTCTACGACACTGCATTCCTGCGCAAGAGCTGAAGACGTACGAGCACGGCGGTCCTCCCGCTTCATGAAAACTCCTTGAGTGTATGGAAAGCGCACCACGACGGGATATCGCTACTGATTTCTCGCAATACGGGGAATGATAAAACTGAGAAGCACTGCGAGTTCCTCGGTTTTGACCCCGTGAATTGCGTGATAGCTATATTCTATAGCCCATTCATACCTCCTGCGCACTCCACTGCGTTTCGCACTCTGGAAGGTCAATAATAGTACGTATTCCAATATGGCGGGTTTTTGCCAAAATGTGTCGCTTTGTATTTCTTTCTCTCGCAAGGAACGACGCCCCTTCCTCTAATTCAATGGCTCTGTGTTATGCTGCCTAATTAAATTGAGGAATTGGGAGATGCAATTGCGTAGCGTTTACATTGTGACGATGGCGCAGCGGGAGGGACTGGACGCACACACCAAAGCTTGTTTAGAGCTTCTTACTTTTTTTTACAGCTGGCAAAGTTGATTTTTTTATATTTACTATCTATGGCTTCATCGTCTGGTGGCTTGTAATAGACCAGGAGAGTTAAACCATATTGACCCGCACAAGATAATTTCTAAGCGAACGCAAGAAACCTAACAACATGAACTTCACTTCGAGGGCCTGAATTCTGTCAGTGGAGAGCCGCCCTCGCTAATAACGTGTCCAGCATCAGGATTGGTTGTACTTTATATCTGCTGACAATTACAGTGTAAAGAACTTTTTTTTAATACGGGTAAAGATGTCTACGTGATTCGGGGCTTACAAATGTAGCTGAATGAGTTCGTTTTGTATGCGTTACCTTATGCAGCGGTGAAACTCAAAATTATGCAATCAGTTCTGCGGGATCTCGCAAAGTAGAGGAGTGTATCATGAATGAGAAAAATTATCACACACCCGAACGCAAAACGAAGCTACAAAGGAAACCCAATGCGGGTTTCTCAGAAAAATTCGCCTTGGTTCGGTATTTTACTCAGCTGGATTTTCCTCTGTGTAGCTTCATGCTACATTCGGGTGGATGACAATTTTTCTCGCAGCGCTTAAAGTTTTCTCGAAACGCTGTCATGAGGCGTAGCAGCACACAAACACACACACACACACACATGACATGTCATGAGGGCTTAGCGGCATTGGCATTCCGCTGCCAAGGTACAGCGGAATGGACAGAATCGGGACGGAATCCCGGCAGCGGCGGCCGTATTTGGAGGGGGGGGGGGGGGGGGGGCGAGATGCAGAAACCGCCATGTGCCGCGCATTTGTTGCACAGTAAAGACCCCAAGTGCCGCTTCAAATGAGATCCGTAAAATGACCGAGCTTTTTCACATGCCTATAGCCATATCATCATCAGCGTATATTGTTGTCTACTGCTGCAGGACGATGGTCTCGCCTTGCGATCTCCAATTACCCCTGTCTTGCGCTAGCTGATTCAAATTTGCCCCTGCAAATTTCCTAACTTCATCACCTCACCTACTTTCCTGCCGTCCTCGACTATGCTTCCCTTCTCTTGGTATCCATTCTGTAACTCTAACGGTTCACCAGTTATCCATCCTACGCATTACATGGCCTGCCCAGCTCGATTTTTCCCTCTTAATGGCAACTAGAATATCGGCTATCCCCGCTTGCTCTCTGATCCACACCGCTCTCTGCCTGTCCCTTAACGTTAGGCCTAACATTTTTCGTTCCATCGCTCTTTGTGCGGTCTTTAACTAGCTCTCTAGCTTCTTTGTTAACCTCCAAGTTTCTGCCCCGTATGTCAGCACTGGTAGAATTCAATGATTGTACACTATTCTTTTCAACGACAGTGGTAATCTCCCAGTCAGGATTTGGCGATGCCTGCTGTATGCACTCCAACCCAATTTTATTCTTCTGTACATTTCCTTCTCATGATCAGGGTCCCCTGTGAGTAATTGACCTAGAAAAACGTTTTCCTTTACAGACTCTAGAGGCTGACGGGCGATCCCGAATTCTTGTTCCCTTGCCAGGCTATTGAACATTATCTTTGTCTTCTGCATATTAATCTTCAACTCCGCTCTTACACTTTCTCGGTTAAGGTCCTCAATCATTTGTCCCTATAAATATATAGCTCACATCAATTCATGTAGAGTTATCAAAATTATATTTCGGTTATTTACGCGCCCAAACCACGATTTGGAGTAGAAGAGGATCTAGGTTAATTTTGACGGCCTGGTGTTCTATAACGCACACCTGTATTTAGGAACACGCGTTCTTGCGCATTTCAGCGCATAGTAATGCGGCCGACGTTTTCGGGTTCGAACCCATGACCTTGTGCTCAGCAGTGCAACACCAAAGCGCGAGCTGCGTGGCTTGTGTTTTGTTTAAAGTACAAATCTGCTTTCGAAAGCACACCAAAATTACGCAGCAGTCTTTTTTCTTTCACTAGCATATATAGGTTGCATTCCGTTCTGTCTCTTTTACAGAAAGGCACATATCACATATTTCGTATGCACATATTACGACAAATGTTTGAAACATCTTCTCTCCCTAAAGGCTGGTATATAATTTGACCGCAATATAACCTTCGTCCTCCTAGCCTGGTCCTCTCCTCTGATGCTAAGTTTAAAATCCTAGTATTACCGTGAGAATCTAATTCATTAGTACATGCTGATTAATAATAGGTTCATTAGTATATACCGCGTTCGAGGGTAACATCTAGTATATGCGTTTGTTTAAAAGTCTTCGACATCTAATTTTGCGCACACGGATGTACTGACCCGCCACGGGGGTTCAGTGGCTACGGCGTGGCGCTGCTAAGCACGCGGTCGCGGGCGTGGTACCCCACCCAGAAGGGCACATTCCGATGGAAGAAGAGTGCAAAAACGGTCGTGTACCGAGCTTGGGTACACGTTAAGTAATCCCAGGTGGTCAAAATGAATCAGTATTTCACCACTACGGCTTCTCTCATAGTTGACTGTGCAGTTTCGGGACGTTAAAGCTCACGTAATAAAGGAAGCCACGTACCGAAACGAGAGAGTAATAATACAAAGCAAAAAAAAAGGGTCCTTTCTTGTTCTTGAGTTCTGTCTCACTGGATTTCTCTCATCTATAAACGATGCCTGAATTATAATGACATTCAGAAGTTTCCAGTGCCCAAACTTATACCTTAGTTGTATTGCACGGCAGAATTGCAAGACTGATACCGAAGGGTTGGATAGTGTCAGAAATGGGTGGCTGAATATGTATGTTCAAATATAATGCCTAAACTGTAAACACGGAGCCAGTTTAAATGTTGCGATATTTAATCACTGTATTCTAGCCCTCGATTTGCAAAAAGTACCGGTGCACTTAGTAAGCCTGTTATCTTTCCTTGCTAGCAGTACGCTGGGAGCGAACAATCGTGTCTACCTGTTGTATTTTTCATGAAGCAGCCTGAAGACTTCCACGTTTCTAATATCCAAGGTGCTCTTCTTCGTTCACCCATTTTGCAATAACCGTGAAGGCAAAAGATTGCCACCACTTGTGACGATGGGAACGAAGCAAAAGGGATTCCATAAAGTCGCATGGAAAGTAAAGAGAGTTTGAAAGCGAGCATCGGTGTGTTTGAGTCAACAGACCTGCGACTTAAATTTCTTCCGAATAACTATTTCTATATTACTGCTTTATATGTCTCCTGCATCCTTCTGAAAAATAAATAAAAATGAAGCGCCATAAACTAAGGGCAAACTTCTAGTATAGTATAGGACACGATCAAGTTTTTTTATATAACTAACTTGAAAGATATATTTATGAGAGTATAAATAAATAAATAAATAAACATCAGCCTTGAGAGCAAGAACTGTGCGACCGTGCCAGCAGATGTTCTTTAAGTAGCTTGAGAAGTCTGTCTAGACGGCTTCATATTAGACAGGTGCAAAGATGAGATCAAGTAGAGATATAAATGGCTACAGCAAGCACAACGAGCAGTCAGCGACTCAGTTCTCGCATTTTAAGCGTATCTGCTAGCGCCACTAAACGACAAGCTTCCTACGTATTGCAATGAAGAGAGAGACAAGAGCGCGTGTTTAGACTGTAAGGTGGTGCCAATTGGTTTAGGTTATAGTATCTTTAGGCAGGGCACCTACATGGGGAGGCTCAGCGCTTAAGAATATGAGCTCACATCGTTGGGAACACAAGGTGACGCCCTGGAGCGAAGAATGTTTGAAGATCGTGCACAGTGACACTGTAAGAACAGACTACGAAACAGAGTTGAACTTTGGCGACGACTACATCTTATAACTTTCACAAGAAGACGTCGACCCATGTGCGCGCGTTTTATGAAGGAGACGGTTAGCTGCAGAAGATGCATGTTTTTAAAGCTTGAGATACAGTAGAAAAGGTAATGGAAAAAGCAGAACAAAATGGGCGACATTAGATATTGTCATAATAGAAGTCATAAATTTGGAAACAATTGAAATAATACAAAAATCATGAGCCATTCCTCTATGCGAAGGCGGATGACCAGCGAAGCTGTTTAGCAAGTAGGCGCGTTGCTCCTCGGGAGTCCGGACTATACCCGGCCTCCCCATTACGACGACAGAAGAGAAGTGACATTCAAAATGGAAAACGGCAACTTGTATTTCTGGTTTTTTATAAACATTCGCGTGGACGACGGGAATGCCGCCCCGAGTAGCTGGAGGAAACTAAAAAAACGCGTGACGTTTCGACGGCCCCGCCACCACGGGAGAGAGGAAGGAAAGGAAACTAGATACGCAAGCGCTTGGAACGCCGACAAAGAGAAGGCGGTGCAAACGAAGACATGACCGACGCAGGTCGCACAGCGGCAATTCTTTGAGAAACATTTATCATCGACCTAGGAGTCTACTGATCTTGAAGATGGAGCCGATTGATAATTAATCTACCAAACATGCATATCCTAGGGATTCCGACGATCCAGCTGTGGAAGATGACGACAACGAACGCACCAGCAGGGGCACGAGCGTATTCGCGCAGGACCTGAGTTTTTGCACGCACAACAAAAATGCACGAAACCATAGCCATAAACAGCTTCCCTGTAAACGTAAGAGAACATTTTAGACAGAAACAGTTAGTGCAAGAAACGCTCAAAATTTTTATATACCGTTTCTCATGGTTATGTATATATATAGAGTCAATGATTCAAAAAGTTTGTTTCGGAGTAATGTAATAAGTGTTAGGGGTAATGTACAGGCAGATTTTGAAGTGTCTGTATTATTTAGGCGTTCAATTGCCATGGCTAAACCCTCGTTCCGGCATGTTTAGATACGTCATATGAAACGTTTACAAAAGTTTCCCTGCTTCACTGGGAGTACTGTAAAATGGCACTGAATATTATTTAGTGTAAATGGGTGGCATTTTATGGGGGACGTGTACAGAAGGTTTGAAGTGTGGAAGTATCGTTCTGTGTTTTGAAAATAATTACTGAATATATTGATCATACTGTATACTAACAGCCTGTAATCTTTTTACTCACTTTCAATAAAACCGATTCTGATTCTGATCCCCGAATTTGTATGCGTTATTCGAGACATGTAGTTCTTTTTTTACGGGTCTCCTCGGTGAACTACGTGAGGTACTCTTATATTTCATTGAAGTAGGAAGTATGTCATAGGTGACCAATAACAAATATTTGTTCGGTGCAGGTTAATTCCACATTTTGTAGAAAGTAACTTATTAAAGCATTCGATAGTGTCATACTGCCGTTATTCGCAAGGAACTGCACAAGGCACCGATTGAAATTCGGTTAACATGAGGCACATGCCAGTCTTACGTGTGTCGAACGTTTCAATACTTACTTAATGCTCGTTTTTTTCCATAACGATATGCGGTACACGAGGCCCGTAGTTGGTTTCTCAGGTGTTTTTCATGAAATAAACGAGGCAGCTTTTTGATATTTTGCGAATGTAAGGAGAACATTAGAGGTAATGCGCAGGCAAAGTTAAAGTTTGTGGGTTAATGGTGTCCTCTGCAATAAATCACGTTTGCAAGCGCTCCTGAGCTTTACGACAGTGTTTTACGAGTGGTGAAAAATTTTACCTGCTGCCATGGCATAACTACAAGTGCCACCGAGATCAAATTTATCGAACATGAAGTGAGCACTACGATAAATTTGTGTGCTATCTCAAAAGCGTGTGGATGAAATTCAAATTTTATAAAAAATGCCTTTGTCAAGGACTTGAAAGAATTATATCGCCATTTAACGCTATTTTTCCCTGTGTCCCGAGGGAACTCTAAGTTACACCACGTTTATATATGGTAAAAATAAGCAGTATATTATGGGTAATGCGTAGGCAAAGTTCGACTAATTTTGCGTATTTTCGGAATTTGTAACAAATTATGTTATCAAGTGCGCGGGAGCGTTATAAGAGTTTTACGAGCGGCGTCAAATTTACCAAGCAACCCTGGCATAACTATACAAATGCCACCGAAATCAAACTTATCTTGTATGTTTGCGAATAACACGATAAAACATTTCGTTACGCACAGTTTATATTTGGTGGCGATGGGAGGCACCTTAACTGTATTGTTTAGCGAAACTGCAAAGTTCCTGGCTTATTAGGTGCATTATAAATAATTAGTGGACCCTTGTTTTTATGGTATTTTCATGGGTTATTCGAGGTTCGTATAGGATGTTTTTCCTTGGTGTCCTCGGTCAACTAAGCAAGGCACCCTGTTTATGTTTGGTGAAATAAAGGGTCAGCTTAAGGGTAATGTGCAGGCGAATATTAAAGTGGGTGGAAATATTAGACCATTTACAATAAATTACATATGCAGGTGTTTGGGAGCTTTATGAGTGTGTTTTATAAGCGCCGCAGAATTTAGTCCGTTGCCCTGGCCAAAATACAAATACCATCACGATTAAATTTAGGAAAATGTGTGGAATATTGTTATGGGCAAGCGTGGGAGGGGGGGAGGGGTCAAATACGCGTGTTAGGTAAATGTGTGCGGATCAAATGCAGCCTTCTAAAAAAAATACCCAGAAAGTGCTCGAAAGTATCGTACGGCCCTTATGAACTATGTTTTCAAATGTCCCGAGAGAACTCTACGTTACGCCAAGGGCGCGATCTTGTACGCGTTCCAAAATGGAACGGAGGTGGTCCGTTCCATCGAGCCGCACACGATTGGTCAATTTTATCGTCACGGTTCAAATTGACCAATCGTGTGCGGCTCACGGTTCAAATTGACCAATCGTGTGCGGCTCGATGGAACGGACCGCCTCCGTTCCATTTTGGAACGCGTACAAGATCGCACCCCAAGTTCATATTTTGTGGATATGTAGATCAAGCTAAGTGTAATTTTTGCCTAAACTTCACCATTGCTGCCCGAATTGGAAGCGCTGGAAATAATTACTCAACTCTTGTATTTCTCGTTCTTTTATGCGTTATACGAAGCTTGTAGGAACTTTCCTCGGCGTCCTCGGTGAAGTAATCAAAGCATTTTGTCCTAACTTGTTTAAAATTAGGGCCAGGTTATGGGCAATGCGTTGGTGAAGTTCAAAGTGTGTGGAACGATTCCGGGTTGAGCAGTAAATTATATATGCAAGTGAGGCGGAGTATCATAGGTATGTTTGTGAGCAACGCAGAATTTATCCCGCTTCCCCGGAAGAAATGGGAACGCAACCGAGATATAGTTATGCGGAAATACGGCAAACATTGTGGTAAATGTTCTCGCAAAGTAAATTATCTATAGTTAAATTACTACTTTTGAAAAAAAAATCTTAATAAGCGCTCAAAAGTGTTACTTATTGTATGGTTTAAAACGGGCCCATGAAATGCGGGCAACGTTCAGCGTGATTTAATTATAGGCTGCTCAAATTCTTAAAACCGCTGGAAAGAAACAGCTTCGCAGATAATTTAGTCGATTCTGCAAGGTCACACAAGTTCGCTGCCTTTTTTTTTATCCACGACCGTAAGTACAGCATAGCGGGAAAGTGACCAAGGGCGCTATAAGGTAAAATGATTCCAAACTGTTCTGATTCCAATTTCTGCAATCAGCATCCCAGATTGTTGAAAACATTATCGGGATACTCCCAACTTCGCCTGTCTGTCACGCGACGTCACGAAAACCGCGACAGCTCCCCATCTGATATAACGTGTACACACTGATTACGCATGATTAAACCGCATAAAAGAAAATTAATCATTCCTGATTCGACGCCTTTTCACCATTAGGGCTCTGCTATTGGTTCAATGTTTTCTGGCTACGCCCACTTCGCCGGTCACGCGACCTCCCAAAACCGCGAAAACTCACCACGTAAAAGTCACGTGTACGCGAAAAAAATGCATTAATATGCCGAACAAAACAGATCTTTTTTTTTAGAATAGCCACAGACTGCCCCGTTCCGAAAGGAATGGAAGATGGCTGCCCGCCGATCGCTCAGGCCCTCGCTACTCGCACCATGCCGGTGAGGATGTATTTATTTGAGCGTGATAAACCTTTTTGCGTGGCAGTAAAATGTTATCGAGCCCTTTCGGCATGCATGCGACATCGCTCTGCCAACTCTTCCTTGCTGAGAATCCGTTTTAGCGGCATTCTTATCCTTCCGCTGCACGCCGCCGCGATTTTCGACCAGCCACCTCAAGTTAAGTAAGGCGAAGCGTACCAATCGGAGAAGCCGGCACCAGCCTCTTCATGCGGTTGTCTATTTTCACTGTGCTGGTTCGGCCCCATGGAAACCCTTTCCACTAGAGCGTGCTCCTCGACTCTTGTCAGCCAAATAGATAAGAAAAACCTCTGAGTACAGACAATGTTGTTGGTTTTGAAAGCGAATAAAGGTGACCTTCTATAAGCGAGGAGAATGTTTGATTGGGTTGTTCAGACAACGCTGCGGGTCACCGCCCGATGCTTGCGTCGGTAGTTACGTAATTTGACGTGAGGAGATTGGAATAAAACAGTTTCGAAAAGCTTTACGTTATAGCGCCCCAGATGATAATATACTACTTCCGACGGGATGGCGATACCACAGTCACATTAACATTGCCTTTTTTGCGCTGGGTCCTAAACAAGAACACATTGAATTAGGTTTGCTTACATTATCAAAACTTACTCCGCATGGGTGAACTTTATCTGGCTAGATGCATCGAAACTGCACAACACATGATTTCCGCATATATTGATATATGCCGCATATTTTATCCTACAAGTTGACATAATCACTTAGTATCATGAAACTCTAGCAACGGAGGCTGACGAACTGTTCACACAACGTTCACGTATTCAGCAAGAGAGTGGAGCGGCAGTGCAGTCCTTGTGAAGTTCCTGAGCTGACGTCGAAACTCGTAACGTGCCACTCAAGCTTCTTGGAGCTACAGCACCAATGGCTCCAATGATGCCCCCATTGACGTGAGCACCGGCACATTCGCTGTCTACTGCGCCTGTCTGCTCGGTCTCCCTGGTATCAGCACCAACTATATAACCCTTGAAGCCACTCTGTCAAAAACTGTGGTTTACACAACTGTGGTCTTCATGGGATGTGCACACGGAACAAGACAGTGTGCTTCTGTTACATCTCTCATGCACAATTTCAGACGATTATATATATATATATATATATATATATTCACGCAGTGATTAAGTGCTTGGTTGTAAGTTCGTTCATTTCTTTCCCTGGTTTCACGGATTTGTGAACGATGCTCTGTGCTAAAGGATGTGGAGCATGCCAAGCTTCGGTAGCGTGCACGCAATCAACATAAAACTGAAAAAGAAAAACATTGTAGGGCCAAAATACACTAAGGTCTCACGAAAGGGCGCCGTGAAAGGGGCCCTCATGGCCTGATATGTACGTCATTTTTCATACTGTTATCATTTTCAAGCGATACAAGGGTTCTCCTGTCCCACGATCGATAAGTGCCTCCGGTATGACATTGGCAGCCGCAAAACACAATACAGAAAGTAAAAGGCGGAGATATAAAAGCAATGGATGGTCTTGCCCGGCAAACGTACGACATCCGCACATCGAAGATAACGCCATAAAATGAGGACAACAACTCAGGAAGCCAGGATACAAGGCATCATGATGTTTGCCATGTCAGAATGACCGTGATTTAGATGGAAAAAACAGAGCTGCCTGGACCCGGCAATTTAGGCTTGGGTTTTGCTACAGTCTTTTACGTTTTCGGTAAAGTGCTTCGATTCAAGCATGGCTTTTTTTATTTTTAGGCATAACCTAATCAATTATTACCGACTCATTATGACAAGAGAGTGAGAGAGAAACACAGAAGAGGAACTAATTAGAACAAAGCTTGTCATAAATTAAGTCAGCGGTGCAGCGCAAGCTGTAGAAGTCGAGTGGCACAAAAAAAAAGACGTCATTTTCCCCGAGGGAGCGGCGGATGGAGAGGGGAACGGGCGGCGCGTGCAGAATCAAAAACAGGTGTTGTGTCACTGAAGTCACGCGGTGGCGGCGGCGGCGGCGGTGGCGGTTGTGGCGACAGTCGACTGCGAAGCGAGAGAGACGGCGATAGAGGACGCTTGCCCGGGGCCTAGCGGATTGCGCGGTAGGGCTCGGAAGTACGCTACGGCCGAGGATGCTACAAGCAAGAAACGAGGTGCGACGTGCGAAGCGGCGGGAGCAAGGCGTTCGACAGCGAGCGCTGCTTTCCCCTGCTGAGAGGATGCAACGTTAAGTCAACGAGAAACGTCGTTGGCGCGAGTCTCATCCCGCTGTACACGCCACACGTGTACTTCACACTGCAGCTCGTTATGCCTTGCAAGAAGTCTGACCCCTCAGATCGTATAACCTAATGCATTACCAAGTGTGCAGCAGGCTTTAGCCTTCACTTGTTGCAGGAGTGCAACATGCTGCCTAACTTTATTTGGTAGAGACGTCGCTGCAAAGCCGTATAAATTAAACAAGTTATATCACTCGACGATGCGCAGCTTCAGGGCAGGTATTAACAAAAACGTTCTTCCATTAAAACTGTTCTTAAGAGCAGGTACCAATCCAATGGCGATGTTGGACATATTATTAGCGAAGGCAGCTCACCGATGGCAAACAGCCCATACGAAAAGCTTTGTGAATTCGGCCCCAGTATTGTAATTGTAATATTTGTGGTCTAAACTGAATAATTAAAAAGGGAATTACTAAATTTTTTTAGTAAGCTGCCTGAACGTGGCCATCTTCCGCGCAAGTAATGTCCATCTCTTCAGTTAGTTCTTCTGAACAAACGGAATCGTTCTTTATGCTCCATTTTAGTTTTAGAATGTGTGTTCGAACAACGAAAAATAATAACAACGCCCGGTACGTAGCGTTTATACACAACAATATTTTAAGTGGAGTGAGCGCAACGAAAGTAACGCAATGTTGTAAGTTGTCAGGGGTTACTGAACAATGAGTGTAATTATATAAGTTCCTATTTGCTCTCTTCGCACCATAGCCACCAGCAGTACTTGTAGGAGTCAAATAAACTTAACAGTCATGATGCAATTTTGGTTTGATCCCAAATTGTATTACACACTGTGTAGACTACATATTAAATAGACTCGGGTAGCGTTTAAATATTGAAAGATGACGCACCGCTTTATATCACTTAAGACTGGAAATTCAGAAATAATCGAATCCACAGCGCCTCGTCCGTGATAATAATCAGCGCCGTTATCTTATTCTATTGCCTCCAGTCACAATTGTTTCGTGGCTTGCAGTCCTAGAAATGCCTCAGCGAGAAAGAAACAAGCAGTGATGATAATGTGACGATACTGTGTGTAAAGCTGTGTAGTACATCGACGCCACGATAATTCAAACACATCCATCTTACGCGCGCTTAAGAACCCAGGAAACGATTCGGCTATACTGTAAAGATCATGTCTGCGCGTGAGATAACCAGGCCAGACCCTCATGCATACCAACAGGAGCTTTTGACATTGGCTCTGCGGCCACCTGTCAAACTTCATCGCAATGCACTATCTTATCTCAATCGGAAGGCATGTTAAAAAAGATATTTCAAAAGGTCGCCATAATATAAACAACTTTCCGTTAGCAATGTTTAGAAGATACGCCCATCTAATCACATGCGTATTTATGGCACTTATTTGTAGCTTTCCTCTTGCGTTATTGCAAATGTTTTATACCTGACAAATACACTGCTATAACGCAGCAAAGAAGTTACGACTAATATTCGCTAATACGCATGTTAATAAAAGGCATGCCGTCTCAACGTTGCTGACTGAAAGTTTTCGAAATTTGGCTGTCCTTAGAAAGCATAATTTTTTTCAAAGCTAAAAAAAGGGGATAAATTCTGGGCTGGCACTTGCCAAAATCACCATATGCTTATGTGATTATGAAGAAGGTGCACCCAATGCATGATACCCAATGCACTCAATGCTTTAAGATGCACCCGATGCACGCTACATGGTCGTTGTTGCATTTCGCCCCTGTGGAAATACGGTAGTCCTGTACAAAGGGTTGGGGGCCAGAGACCGCATTTTCTTAACTTTTGGCTGGTTGCCTGGATGGTCTCGTTTTGTTCTCGCAACGATGGCCTGATGTTCTCGTTTGAGTGCCCGGATAATGGCTCTGGCGTTTGGCTCAAGGTTACTAGAATTTCGCCGACAACGGGAGGTAAAAGCATTTCATGCCTAAAACAAAAAGATTCGCAACTAAATAGGGTCCTACACTACTCCTTTCGAGGAGTAGCAGGTTATGCACCGTTGCGCTTTCTTTGCTTGTGTTTTCACACATACTGATATAGTACAATGTGTTGAAGTTAAAATCAGAATGAACGCGCAGAAAAAAATATGTATATATATGGAATTTTGAAACATCTAGACAATGTCTTCACGATCACTGACTAATCTTTTTTGAATACGTTGGCTGTACAAGGAATGCATGTTGATTTCGTAGAAATTAATATTGGTCGACAGGCTTGTGGCTGTCTTACATTTACCTTCCTGCATATCTGCCAACTTTTCAAAATGTTTTATAGTTTGCGATTTTGTGCTCGTTGTATACCTTACCATTAATTGTTACATCAGGGTTTACGACTTCCGTCCTCAGAAAAGTTTAAAAGGTGTTGAAATGTGGGGCAGGGTCCGATTGCAAAATATACTTGCAGAAAAGAAGTTGTGATGGAACTTGGACCATCCTCTTGTTGCAGCGCAAGTTGCCATATGCCGTAAGTGTGCTCGCTTCGGACAAGTTTGTTAAGAGAAATTCCTAAAGCAATCCGACCCAGCGAGAGAAAAGCTGCTCAAAAAGTTTCACTGTGATCTAAAAACTTTGTGTGGATTGTCCGGCTTTGATGTTCCAACTGCTCCGCTGCTCGGTTGCTACACCTAAAGTCAGATTATAGGCAATGGAGTGCGTATGTATCCCACGAATGGAGTGTGATCAAGCCTTTTTTTTATGCGTGCTGAAAAAGCTGCCTAAGAGAGAAACATTCTTATTGAAGGACTGGAGCTTATTGAGCAGTAGTTATCAATCCCATTCCTTCGCTCAGAACCCGGTGTTCGTGCGCAACAACCACAGCTATTCTGGAGAATAATCATTCGTAATAGTCATTACATCTATTTTATCTATTGTTCTGTCTGCGTCAAAACTGCAATGAATGTTTTTACCACTCGCATATTCAAAAGAAACTTATTATCCACGACTTCAAATATTGAATTCTCTAATCTAATATGTTTGGAATATCGGACACTATTCCATTCGTATTCGACATTTATAATCTATTCGCATATCTCCACCTGATACACATGGCCAAGCGGTTAGTATACATACGGTGCGCTTCCGTTATTTCTCTTGAAGAAACAAATACCATGACAGCCGGTCCCTATTGTCAGTTACAGGTGTGCACGTGTTGGTGAAGTCTATCTGCTTTCTTCTACTAATGCAGCCGTACTTAACTGGTTCTAGTAAGCTTCACAGCGGCTGACATTGCCTGGTAAGTGATTATAGATTTTTATTTGTGAGATTTACCATCCCGAAGCGACACTTCAGTGATTAACAGACCCCGTAGTGGAGGGACTTGGAATAACTTTGCCCACGTGGGGTTATTTAATCTGTACCCGATGCTTTGTACGGGAGTCTTTCTGCAATCCTCTCCACCAGAATGCATCGCACCCGCGATTTTGTCTAGCGCAGCTGGATGCCATTAGCACTTCTTTACAGTAGAGGGAGTCTCTTTGTATTAATCGGTTTGTAGCCTTTTTGTAATATACACGGCTTTGTAAATGGACACCTTGGGCATTATGTTCTTTTGCTATAACTATATCGCCCATTTGACAAATTTAACAGGCGTGCTAAAACACGAGCGTATAAGCAAGTCCTATAAAAAGTACGGCAGAATGTTATGACAATCAATCATGCCTGAACAACAATAAAATCTCACAGCTGTATTCCGATGAGAGATAAATGCTGTATTGTAACTTCCCAGGCGGCGTTTTTATTGTGGCTGGATTTTTTCGGCTAAGTCGTTGCTCTATGCAGCTGTCGTTCCGGCTTATATGGTGGTGCGTCAACTTTTCTCTGTTCCTTAAGACGCTGTGAAACCCACAAGTCCCTGTAGCGCAGTGGATAGCGCGTTGGACTTCTAATCCAAAGGTCCCGGGTTCGAATCCCGGCAGGGATGGCATTGATTTTTGCGAGTGCCCGTTTTTTACTTTGATCCGTAAATGTACTCCAGCTAAAGGCACACGCTTGTGTTCTGGAGGTACTCAGTAATAATTAGGAATTGCAACCCCTGCCCCTTGTCATAATCATGACATACATCGTCTAGGCCCGCTTGAACTCATTTACTGCTTACTTTTAATACCCGAAGGTCACACACTTTGAATTATCAGAGTCCGAACTAGCTTTAGCTAAAGTTCAACTCTTTCCTTAAAATGATAAGAGGGCGCTTTTCGAAGGCTTCCGGAATTATGTTTTATTAGACTATTAGGTGTACAATAACATGGCAATTTATGAAAAAAAAGCCAAAGAAATGTACATTCCAAAGATATAAATTTCAGAAAGACAAGTTTGTGTAATTTTGTGCAAAATAAGATGTACTGAACAATACAGGATATGACTAAAATATTGTGCTATGAACATAAAATAAAAAAAACGAAATGTTTTCACTCCAACCTGCTGCAGCCCTTCAAATTTTCAGTGTTCTAACACACAAGCGACGTGTTCAAGAAAGTGCATTTCTCCCTAGTCGAAAGTAACTCCTTCTGGTCAGTGCCACAAATATTCGGCACAACGTCACGTTCTGTTAGGTTGGGGGGAGCAAATCACTATGATATGCTGTAGAGACACTGTAAATTAGCAATTTAATAGTGTCATAATCTCTACGACATATCAATCGGCACAAGAAAATTGTCATGTAGCCGTCAAAAGGAAGAAAACGAAACTCGCTGCCGAATATTCAAGTTGCTTCTGCAGATCTCAATGGTTTGGTTAAAATACCGTGACCTGACACCATCCTCAGCCTCGAGCGAGACCTTCGCCAGCCACCCTTGACCAATGTTCACATGCAGTGCTAAGGTGTTTTACGGCTTGACGTATTCAGCCAACCACATTGTTATAGCTTGTAACTGAATTTGTGCCATAGTTAGAACACACGGGAATCAATGACAAGCAGTCCACTGTTTTCTTATTGTAAAAAATGCGCTTTTTAACGCTATCCTAATATTTAAAATTGAGTATATGTGATCATTGTTTTAATAACATGACCTATTCCAAAAGAAAGCTGAAGAAATCTACATTTCAAACAATGCAAAAGAAATAAAATATTTTAGAGTGTAATATCTAATATAATTCTGTCATTCTTAACTTTGAGGGAATACTTGCAATGTTGCACTGACAAGATATAGAAGAAAAATCTGAAAAAAATATTCTGCAAAATACAAAATATTTCCATCCCAATTGCGTAGATTAAATTAAAACACATCAGGGACGTGAACTACAAAAATATGTTTCCCGAGTTGTGGTTACTCGCCTTTCTGCGACGCTCCATAAATATTGGGCAAAACATTACACTTCTGTGTCGGTGGTGGCAAATCTCGTTCATATGGTGTACAGACCCTGTAAATGAGATATATAATATTTCCCACATCTCTACAACATATCCGTCAGCACAAGAAGTCAGTCAATCGTCAACATCTGAAAATGATATAATATTTCTTTTTTTTTTGTTGCGGCTGTACACAACCACCTCCGGGATTGGTCCACGCAAGAGGCAACCTCCTTCTGCGCTCCCTCTCCTCTTGACAGCGTTTCGACAAGGGGAGCTGTCTTAACATCGGGTTCAGCGACATTTTTTGTTCTGCCACTGTTGATCACGTCAAGCCTCGATCCTCCTGTGAATCTCTCTCTGGATTTCTGCAGTTCTAAAATGCGAGTAAATTTCATAGGCCTTTTTCTTTTGAAAGGAAGTGTTCAAGTAAAAAGAAACAACAAACACTTTATTAATGACATATATCCCAGCTTACTAATGTAAGAGTTGCTTTTCTTTGAGGCGGAACTTCGCTACATGCGGCTAGCTGACAAATTATGGCGTCATAGGCGCCTCGTTACCTCTATGAATTTTACCTGCACATAATCCATTTCATTTACGCAATGCGCTCCTTGCTGTCGCCTATGCAAGTTCTTCAAATTCATTACACATAAAGCAGGAGGACGCATTCGATCTCCCGCTTCAGCAGTTTACATAGAAATCCCTTGCCCCACGCAATTCCAATCTGCTTTATGACATTTTGCATCCTTAGAGAAATTAGCCAAAAATTGGCATGGTGCTTTCTAAGCAATTCATCGTCTGATAATTATCATTCGTGTATTGATTTACAATAATGCATTTCCCTGAGATGCTAAAGCAGATGAGCAGAGTCGAGATTTGTAAAGCGTGGGTGATTGCAGTTAGTGGGAATGTGTGCAATCAACCTTCATAAACAGAGACATCAAGGTGCACATGCGAGACGGAATGGAATGAAAATAAAAAAAATGCCATGAAGGCCTGCACAGAATGCGAACTCCAGCCTAATATGATGCATGATGTTGGGGTATAGGAAAGGAAATATTCGACGATTCGATGTAAAAGACGGTTCGATGTAAAACGACTAAAAACAGCCACTTCTTCTTTCTTTTCGTAATGGCAGACAAGGAACAAAACCACTTGGAACATCGCTTCCCTGAATATATTTCTTTAATTCAAGGTATATCATTAGGAATAAAACGACGTATTATTTGCGAGATTTTACGGTGAGCGTTGCAATTAGATATTAGGGGCGGGCTAAAAAGTCCCAGGTAGTCTAAACAATCCGAGGCTTCGCAGTATACGATAGACACAAGTGGCCCACATCCTTCGATAGTACCTGCAAGATTGGATTGATGATGTCCTTTGAGAACTTCAGGCGGACGGCACCGCGGGTATCCAGGTAGCGGCTCTTGTTGCAGACATACTCGTGGAAGTTCGTGCACGGGTTGCTTTCGGTGTCGATGTAGTTGGCCGGCTCGTTCAATGCGCCCGTGAGGCAGCGTACGGACTTCTCCGCAGGTCCAGGCATCGGCCGTTCCTTCTGCCGCAGTGCCGCTGCAACCAACCATACGCCAAGTCCAGCAACGACGAACGGAGCGCAGATTGAGGCCGCCACAAACCGCGGGAAGCAGCGATGCTGTATCATGCCACGGGTTTTGTGAGCAGAGGCCGAGTCGTTTGCTACGGTCGCCATAACACTTGCTTCTTCTTCATCTTCACTACTGCTCGTGCAATCTGGAGGCGGTCGCGCTGCCGCCTCCGATATGGAGTACACCCACTGCATTGCCTGGCCAATATTCGGGAGGTAAAAAACAACGACAAGAACATAATAATAATAATAATAATAATAATAATAATAATAATAATAATAATAATAATAATAATAATAATAATAATAATAATAATAATAATAATAATAATGAGTCAATCGATCGTTTACTTGCTGCGCGTAGAGAGGCGGCCTCTACTGTCTTAGTAAAATAAGTGCATATTCTAACTGACTTGTGATCTCCGTATTTCTCAGTGGGTTTTTCTGAAAGCTATATTTTCAACAGAAGCCTGCTCAACACTCTTTTCTGGCTGCTTTATTTCGGAATATATCAGGTTCTCATACGCGGTTGCTATTGGCTAATGGCTGAGGTCTGTCAACAAGGGTGTTTGGATCTGTGCGCTTCTTCCTACTGTTACTGTGTATATTTATTGACGCAGTTGAATAAACCGGCTGAAGTAAGCGAAAAGCTGCTTTAAAATTTCGATATTAATTTCGTATACCCGGAAGAAGCCGACTATCGTCTGCTCTCGCTCGGCCGCGGCTGCCTGCGTAGGAATTAAACATTGGTCACCCTATTTATTGGTGTCGTAGCCGTCGGGCCTCTCTGACTTCGACTAGTTTTAAACACTCAACTAGCCTCGAACCACACTAAACGTAAGCTCAGACCAAACGCACGCTTGCCAGCGCGTGCTCGCTCCTGGCCGCTCCACGTTAGACGCCTTGGAGTGCTTCGCTTCCTATTGAGCAATTGATAGCGCTTCAAAATGCGGAAGTTGGATGTGGCTTTTACTACCCATCAGTGAAACTGGTGCAGGACAAAGCCGGTCAGCAACACGAAGCATGGCCACACTGGAGGCCATCAGTGAGGGCGCGCACTCAAGCCCTGTCGTGCACAAAGCGAACGCTGCGCATGCGCACTACAGTTGCACGTAGCTGAGGTCCGCTACGTAGCGCATAGAGAGCGCAGCCGCCGCTGGGTGCCACGACGAGTCGGCTGGCTTATACTGACTTAGCGCACTGCGGTTCACTGAGGACAACCACGTTTATATAGGGGGCGTCGCAGGCACTAGAATTAGAAGTATATATGTAGTGAACCTCGAAAATTCAATTTGAACATCACGCCACTGTTACTTTCAGTAGGCGGAGCGTTGTGGGCACGCCCCGCTCCGTCATAGTCTTCGCAGAGCGGTTCATTGAATAAGGAGCGGAAGCACTGCTTAGGGTATGTTTGATTGCCAATAACTTCCCTTCTGCTGAACGAATTGAAGTACTTTTTTGCGGCGAAGTACTTCTTCAATATTTTCTTATTTATTTATTTGTATTGCCCTCAGGGCCAGGGGCATTGCAGAGGGGAGTGGTATGAACACTTTCAAAAAGTTACAAGAATGCAGTATGTTACAATAAAAAGCAATTATACAATGTTAGCTAAGGTTCAAATGAAATGAACACAAAGTCAGGTCAGGGAAACTAGACAGTAACAACGTTTGGTTTGTACAAAATAGCTGCTACTTATACGATATTAGCTAGTGCTAGTTTAAAGACATTAGGGTAGGAATAAACTCATTGTTATCAGTAATAGTAACGTTTTCTGGAGGAAGGTGGTTCCATTCCCGAGATGTTGGCGGAAGGACTGAAAAATACTTTTCGTGTGGCATGATACAATCTCTACTTTGAGTTAATGATCAATGCGATGAGAAACATACATTGATTGCGTAATTAAATCATTTCGTAGCACATGGTGATAGTATAATTTATTATAGTCTATAATAACTTCAAATCCATTTATCGACTTCGATAAAAAGTGGTTCGGGGCCCGTTGAAATCGTCAAACCTTGTTTTCAAATGCAGCAGGACATTTACTTTCCACGTTTGAAGAGGCGCTGGCATATACACATTACTAAAGTAAAGGCTTTGTTAACGTCATCGTTACAGTACGTGGGAGAAGCTTTAAATGTTCCTGCCTGAAAGCATGAATCTTCAATGTGAACTATTACAAGCGACGCGCTTCACTCAGTGGGTAATGCTGTCCTTTGGTAGTGAGAATATAATTAGTTACGCTTTATTACGCCACCTCTATATCTCATAGTCAATGTGTCCCCCATAAAATTCCCTTCCGAAATTGCTGGATTAAGCAAAGTAGACAGACATTATCTACTTTGTTTGCAATCCCTTTTTTGTCCGAGTGGTCGGCGCGACAATGCTATCTAGTTATGCGATGCTTTATAACTGTGCATTTCCACTACCATTGTACTACCTAGGCCGCTGTTTAACTATAATTGAAGGTGCACTTTCCTTCGTTGTTTGCGCACCGGTGGTAGATGCGCATTCACTTTGCATTATTTATGTGCATGTGAGCTTAATTTATAGCAGGCTGAATGACTGAAGAACGATCCGTAAGTACGCACGCTCGCACGTGCGCAGTCCCTGTAGCGCAGTGGATAGCGCGTTGGACTTCTAATCCAAAGGTCCCGGGTTCGAATCCCGGCAGGGATGTAGACATTTGTGCGCGTTCTTTTTTTTAATCTGCACTTAGGGCAAAAAAAGTGCTTGCCGTTTGTAGAATATGTTACGAAGTCTATTATCGCGAATGCCTGAAAAACAAACCATAGTCCAGTGCTACCAACGTCTCAGGCGATACATTTTTCGCATCTTAGTTCGGCTTTCTGTTTTTTGTGTATACTATCAACTCGGTTAAAAGTTGAATTACTATCTGATGAGTATAAAAAGAGTTTTGAGGTTCCTGCTCTCTCAAGTTCAGAGATGAACAAAAAGCTTCGTGTGTGCTTGCGACCTGATTGCCGGTGATTCGTATGCATTTAGTTTACAGCTATGGCACCTGTAAAGGACATGTTTACCGCTAAATTTATGAACATAACAAAAAAAAAGAACATAAACGTAAACACACGTAAAGTACCATATTGGTGGTGTCGTCATTCCATTTTTTATTCCTTTGTGCTCGCCCTTTTTAGCAGTAATGGTGGCACGCTAGACCGAAATACAGCTTTTCCGAAAGATCACACACATCCTCCCTCAGAAGCACCTTTCCTGTTATTTGAAGTCACCTGTCTCTCTCAAATGGTCTATCGTTTTTACTATAGACATCATCAGCGCTATGTAAGTGCAACTTCATCTCTCATTTCTGATATTCCTGCTACACCATTAAGGTATGTGCCACCGGATTCAGCGACTTATATAACGCAGAATATATAGCTCAGTTCTGCCAGTGAGCGCCTCCCTGGTCTGGGTAATCGATCGTTATATCAAGATATAAAACATTTGCAAATAATCTCGGCTTGTAGGTATCTCTAAAGCACACACAAATCTCTGCATAGAATAGCACATGATATTCAATTGCATCATTGATTTTCCTGAAGTTCATATATTTGGGCTTACTCCACTTATGGAACACTGTGTATGTGCCCATTCTGGGCCTATCCTCCAGAATTTGTATCTGCCACTGTGACACAATATGTATACCTAAATATATTTTAGACCTATGTGGCGTACACCTCCGATCGCCATTTATCCCTCGACAAGCATCATATATCGCCTTAAGGCTGTTTCACATGGCGTGATTGGGGCGAAAAAAAAATTGTTCTGTCGCGCACGTCGCAGAGCGATTTTCGCTGGCAGCTTTCACATGCGTCTCCGACAGCGCGATTTCCGTCGCAGCGACGCCGAAGGTCGTCCTCTGCTCACAAAGCATCCAAGCCTGCATCGCTAAATGAAAACAACGTGGAAAGTAGTCAAATATTAAAGTTTTCTTATTATTATTTGTAAATAGAATGAGTACATCATTTTTTAACGTTTAAAAGCGTTGGGACTTTATGATCGCTTAGTCTGCAGCCGCGGTGAGTGAAACTCTGCATAGCACCGCAAGTATGAGCTTGCGGCTAGTACACTCTAGTTTCGTTGTTGCGGTAATATATTGGAGCCACAACTTTTCTCTTGGAGGAGTATTTGCTTCTGCAGAAGCGACCATTGAGTCACCTGGCAAATTTGTAGCGATGAAGAGGTTCACGATGGTGACGATCAACTGTGTGCGTGCCGTATGTTGAAGGCGACGTCTGCTTCCGACCTGAATAGCCTGTATAGTCTCCTTTTAAACGAATTGTATGAGATGGAGAAAACAAAAACTGTTCATGAAGCTCCTGAGCCAGAGACGCTGGTGGATACGCCTTGTTAAAACATCTTAGAAACTGGCGCGCGACATTGCTCCGCTGAGCTTCCAACACGTGGTAAAACAGGAAAGCGCCTATTTCGACGACACTTGCTGTTACGTCACACGTTGCCCCGCCCACATCGCGGCGATCGCTGCGACTCAGCGACGGCGCGACCAGCATGTTGGAATCCCGTCTCGGAGAGCTCCGGCGTCGCGGCCGTCATTGAGCGAAGGAATTCGCTCTGTCGCCGAGTAAAAATCGCGCCATGTGAAACAATCTTTAGGCCTCATTCAAACAGCCTTCAAATGTTAGGTCGCATCCCCGTCACGTCAAAAAATAAAAAATAAAACGTGCAGCAGGCGCGACGGAAGACTGTACGGATAGGCGATGGCGGTGGTGACGTGGGCAGCAGCATGGTTTGTACAATGTTGACTGACCGGTCCCACGTTCGCCTAAACCTACAGAAATATAATCCACATAATGTAATGAATCTGTTAAATAATTTTATGTTGGTGTAATGTTTATATTAACTAAAAAAATTGTTTAATAGTACATTACCAACCCTCTCCAACACCAACCAAACGCGGTGATGGTGACATCTGCACAGCCTATCCGCTAGCCGCTGGTGTTGCCAGTTTCAGCTTTGTGAAATGGCTGTATTTAGCGACGGCTTCCTAATTTCTGATTGGTACATTTTGTAGGGGCGGGGTTCCGTCAGCGTGATGGCGATGTAAACGTGGAGCATCGCTCTATGTCGCCGGCAACCAGTTTTTGAGGAAAAGACGACTCGGAAACCCTCTCTCTTGACGAAAACCGGTGCCGTGTCGACGACGCGATAGAAAATTGGATGGCTGTGTGAATGAGGCCTGAGTCCTCATCACACCGCAGCATCGACGTCTCGCACTGGACATCCGCCTGATCTGGGGTTTGCAGTTCGACCTAGCTTGTTAACAGTGTACCGCATAAACGTCGCATGAGTTTAACAATGTGGCCCGCATGGCAGAACAGCAACATAATTCTTCGCCGGAGTAGAAATAATTAGTCGTTATGATATTACCGCCATACATTTGCTGTGGCCTTCGTCAGATGCCTTGCGGCTGTCGTCCCACACAGAATTGCGCGCTTTAGACAAACACGTCCATCTATCTGCTAACGTTTTCCAAAAGCACAGACGTTACTTGATAAACAGCTACACCCGTAAAAGCGTTCGCATAACATCCACTTCCACAATGCAATAAAAATAAATTCAGGTGTCTTAACGTGCCGAAACCACGTTGCCGGCACGTCGTATTGGGGGCTCTGGAATATGCGACACAGGTCATTTACGTAAATTATGAATAATAGTGGACCGAGTATAGATCCTTGTGGGACACCTTAGCACGCGAGGATGTCTCCTGATTAATAACTACATATCGGTAACGGTCTGTCAAGTAATTTTGTAGTAACTTATTGGCAATACCACGGACGCCGTAATTATTAAGTTGTTGTCGAAGAACACTATGACTCACGGTATCGAGTGCTTTACGGAAATGTACAAACGGTCCCAGCGTGTAAAGTTTTCCCTCGAAATTATTTAGTGTCTCACTTTTTATATCGAGTAATGCAAGCTCGGTGGATTTGCCTTTTTGAGAGCCAAACTGTGCCTCACTTATGATATTGTACTTATTGAAAAAGTTTTTGTAGTGTGATATTAATAGCGCTTTCAAACACTTTGGACAGCATCGGAAGTACCGATATTGGTCTGTAATTTGCAATTTCTTGTTCATTACTGCCTTTGAAGACCGGATTCACACGAGCTATTTTCAGTTGATCAGGAAAAACGCCAGTAGAGAAAGTTCTTCTTCTTCTTTCTGGGGTTTTACGTGCCAAAACCAGTTCTGATTATGAGGCACGCCGTAGTGGAGCGCTCCGGATTAGTTGTTGCTTGTTCCTCTAGAAGAGAAAGTTAAAATAATGATGTGTGAGAGCACGGGCGATATCACATCAGCAACGTATTTTCTTGACATAGGTTTGATGTCATCATGTCCTGCCGCACAATTGTTTTTAATCTTGGTTATTATTTCTTCAACACCCTCCGAATTTCAAGAAAAATAAACTCTGCAAACATGGAGCCCTACTTATAACCCTTGTTTTTTTTACATGAAATGAGTGAAAGCGAAAGCCTACGACATCGTTTATTGTTTTGGTGGCTGCAGGTTAACGTAGACTGACTGGGGTCAAATGTGGTGCAAGGCAAGAGCCATCACGTCGATGGATGTCGCCATGTTCGTTGACGCAAAGCTATTCCGTCGAGTTAGGGTTGGAGCGGTATTTCCGGGAAATAGCATCACTGACGCAAACGCTGCTCTCTCTTTATGTCTCGCGCATGCGCAGTGGCACTGACGCTAATTCTTTGGGGGCACCATAACGTTTGGCGCCTCTCTTCTAAAACTCCCTAATATTGTAAAATTTGCGAAGAGTAATTAAAAATGTAGGCGTAAGGTAAAAATTGGGTTACACTGCTGAGGTTAAAATCAGTACGCATCCGGCTACTTCATTTCACGTAGATGAAAAATACAGAAATGAATAAATTAGAATAAAGAACAAGAAATAAAAGAACATTTTGGCACGCGCGAACATTAACAAATATATAGAATATGTGCATACAAATATATGCAACGAAGTATTGTGAAACACGGTGTTATGACAGCGTCTGTCATAACACCGTGTTTTACAATACTTCACGTGTGTCATCACATATTTTTATTCATGTATGCTTTTAATATCACCGTAGTACTCCGTCTAAACATCTTGGAGATGCAATAAGAGTGATCTAGAGTAACCTTCCTTACTCAAGCAGCACGGGAAGGTCAACGCACATGGATGTCTATACTCAGCTTTATCAGCATCAATGGTAAGTGAACCTAAATGAAGAAAAAGCCTTATAAATTATCAAAGCAGTACGCGTTTTGCAGCGTCAACACCGAGAAAGTGTATTTGCTCGAACGGAGTAAATAAACCTTGCAACACTGGGCAGGAAGTGAGCCGCATGATACCACGCTTATTAGACCAAATACGAGAAAGGAGCACGTAGTAAGAAAAAAAAAAGCTTAGGAATACAGTTGAACTATCGCAGCTAGGCCCCGTTTCGGTTAATTACCCTTAATCAAAGAGCTGGACGTTCGGGCGGAAGGCAACGAGCATCTCTGAAGCGAGCCTAATGCTCGCTCAGGCTTTTCTCAGAGCAGTCAAGTGCGCTTCTTCAACCAATGAAAGGCAGTTTCCTGATGCGTGGTTGGCATCTGGGCCTTTGCTACATTTGTTTTCAAAGCACTTCTTTGTGATTGCCTTGTGCAAAGCGTAATCATAGAAGAACCGGAGGAATTCGTAGTGTGTTGAGTGCTTAGCTTCAGTTCCACCCTCTAATAAATTTCCCCTTCCCACCACATATGTTAGCAAAGATGGCATTTCCCATATTTCCTCGTCTCTATCACTTTTAGAAGATGGTCATTCCGGGTCAGCGGTGTACATCTTCACAGGGGAACAAGATGTTCTTTACTGTTGCGGTCATATCCGCTCTGTGACCCAGAAAGGACAACAACTCTATGGCACACTGATAATGTATAAGACGGTGAATGCGCCACTCTTATGGGGTTGGTCATTGTTGGAAGACATGCCATCACAACGTCGCCCTTTAATTGTATACATTGGCTGAAATGTTTGCCGCTCATGAAATTGAGTTTAATAAAGAAACATACTAAGTTCTCTGTTAAACGGGCTTTAGGCCCCTTTGAAAGGCGACTTGCCAGTATAGTGACAACATCACAAAAGACGCGATCGAGCTGATTCCGGCGCAAAGCTCAAATACTATTCCCCATGTTTAATAACGAGAGAACAGAAGACGAATGATACGTGCATGGTGTCTAAAGGCCCGGTCACGCTAGGCCGACATGACGCCAATTTTCGTAGGCCGACTCCTCGCGACAGGTGCCTCCATGGTTTAGGCGCCCCTGTCACACTGCTGACACCAACAGTCTGCGGACGGCCGTGTCGGAGACGCGTCGGCCGACACTCGGGCGATTATGTAGTCACATTGCAATGACACGGCAGTTTAGCTTGGGAGAGATTTGGCTGCGTCTTCGAAGTCACAGCCACCTGTTTCCGGATCTATCCAGTCGTCACCCTGCACTGTTTCGTCTGATCATTCCCGATAGAAACTTGTGTTGCTTTTAGATTTGAGTAAGGGTATGGCCACGCTAGCGGCAAAAAACGCGCGCGTCATGCCGCGGGCGGCAAGTTTCCGCGCCTCAGCGCCTTGGCGCGAGGCCACCGTGGCACGCGCGTCTCGCCGCGCGGCAGCGCGATACCATCTCCCGTGCTCTCCGAACGCGCGAGCAACACCATGAGTGCTCGTTGTTTCATACGAGAGACGACGATCGTCGATTGAAAACCCCGCGCGGACCGGCGGCGGTCCGGTTGTGATGGCTCCGTGACGTCACCCTTGTCGCTCTTGATTGGTTCTTCATCTCGCGGCATGCAGCATTTGCCGCAGAAATAGGTCTCGAACCCATTCCGCGCGGCACGCCGCAAAACCCCCGATTCATGCCGCTTTTGCCGCACGTGGCATGCCGCGTTGCCGCGCGTTCTTGACGCGCATTTTTGCCCCGTGTTTTTGTCGCTAGCGTGGCCGTACCCTAATGACACCTGGACGCTGTTTCCGATATTCGGTCTCGGTTCTTACCCATTAAGTTTATGAATAGCGGCTGTATTACCTAGACGTGACATTGACAGGCAAGCCACCCATACAAAACCATTATTCGGAAAATATTGAAATACTATTGGTGAACGCTGACATATTATATCGACAACACATTGTGCCTTTGTTGAAATATCATTCAGAGAGGTGCTGATACCTCTTCAATGCAGTCCCCTGCAATGTAGTTCAAAGTATATTGAGCTAGATCTGTTTAATATGTATCGAGCCGGTCATTGAATCGCTTTGAAAACAGATTGCGGTTTTATTGAAATACCATTGAGGTAAAGTTTAAGACCTTCTAAATATTAATATTACCACTAAAATTTACTTAGAAGTTTGTTGCGAAATATTCCAGAAGTTCTCCTTGACTTGTGCGGAACGTTTTCTTTTTGCTTTTTTTATTTCTCATGCTTTTTTTTCAGGCTTGGAATAAACTTTTGTGTAGCATCTATTGAATAACACAAAGTTAAATCAGGAATGCCTCAGGATGGTGCGTGTTGTCGCATTGATACTTTTTGTCTGAAGATAATGTTTCAGAAATTAATTAAGTAATCATAACTAATTATCTAATTAGGCGAAATAGAAAAATAATTATTTGACTTTCTCCAAACAACGGCCAAAATTACCTTGCTTCTGTGCACGTATGTGGTACTTGGATAATTTTGGCACAGGTTACGCGGGAGGCTTGGTATACCTCACTACAAGAGTCTTTCTGGCGTGCTTTCAAAATAGAGGGAGAGTAAAAATTTTTCATCACCCACAGTGTGGATTTTTGGGCCGGAGTTCTCCAGTGTTGGCATAATAAACGATAGGCATGTTTTATATTAAACTGCGATTTCACGAATCTTACCCCAAAAAAGGACTTTACCTCTCGTGCTTATTTTGATCTGTATTCTGCTGAATGTGGCACAAAGCCGCAATTTTTAGAGCGCAGCACTTAGGCGCCTGATCCGGGGGCGAGCATCGGCGTTGTCCTCCGTAACTGAGCGAACGAACACAGTGAAGGAACACAGTGAAAGCGCGAGGACGAAAGTGTAGGAGGAAGGTATGGCGAAAGCTTGAGATGAAAAGTTTAGTGCCGCGCAAGAACGGCTTTGCGGCGACGACCACTACGATGTGGCGCCAGAGCAGCGCGCCGTTGTCTGTTCATCGATGGCATGGGGCGAGCCCGTCCAATGATAGCATGTATGGAAACAAAGCACTGCATGAGCGGATTTCTGTCTCCGGCGGCTGCTGTGAGTTACGTCCACGTGTCGCCCAAGCACTGTTCCTCGCGATTTCCCGATAAGCCAGGCAGTACGGCCACATTCCGCTCCGCTTGCAAGGTGCCGCATGAGATTCTCCCCGCCAGCCAATATATCGCGAACTAAAAACACACGTATATAACTGCGCTCAAATTTCGCATCACGGAGTGTCGTGATCATCGGTGCGTTTTTACAGCGAAGCTGTTAATGGCTCAGTCTTCGATGGTCGTCTCCGTGCGTAGAAAAAAAAAACACCACCTATCCAAGGGGTGAATGATGATGAGTGGGCGAAGCTCTGGAGGGAATCATCGTTAAACCGTGAATCTTCCGTGTAATTCGCCCAGTCTCGCCGCACTAAATCGAACGATTGACTTCAACCAATGACACGCGCCATATGTGACGTCATTCCTATTTTATAACAGCGCCCTTCATTATAATTGCACCATCTCCCGCTTAAGGGGACGCTAGCACAAACGCGTTAGAAACGTGCAGTACTCTCTAGTAAGGGGGAGAGGCCACAGCGTCTTACGCAGCCGTTTACACATGCCGGAACGTGCACCGCGTTTGCCGACGCCATCACATGACTGCTGAGAGAATATAACCCCCGTATTCATAAACGCTCCTCGACTTGAACTTGACTTGCCACCGCCTGCAACGCGTTTTGAACGCGCTGCCCAAGGCGGTGACAAGTCAAGTTCAAGTCGAGGAGCGTTTATGAATACAGGGGTAAGGCGGAGAGGCCACAGCGTCTTACACCAGCTTCTTACACGGGCCGTAACGCGCTAGCACAAACGTGTTAGAAACGCGCAGTCTTTCGTTAACGTTGGGTATTTATTGTCAACGCCTCCTATAAAGACATATATAGGAGGCGTTGTTATTGTCATCGTGGTGCGTGCGTCCATGTGCGCTTCGTGGCGTAGTGGTTAGCGCCGCGCGTTCGGAAGCGAGGGGTCCCTGGTTCGATTCCGCGCTACGGACACAACTTTCGGAATTTTTTTTTCATAAAAGTAGACGTGGCTACCTACTACGACTACTACTACTACTACTACTACATACTACAGAGGAGAGACAGACCCACACCCTAAGGAGCTTCGCCACTAAACAATTAGCAGTGGCTTAGCTCGGCTATGTCAGGATAGACGTAGCTTTCGGCCACATCGTTCAGAACCGGTAGACCTGGTGGCATGGGCGGGTATAGCGATACCCATTGGTAACGCCAAAGAGTGGAATCTTCTGCTTAACGAGAAAGTTCTTGCACGTTACCCGCGCCAAGGTTTCACCCCACTCAGGCGACGCCACTAAACTCAACGTTTCACGCATGGCAAAACTTACCGGCGTCAAGTCTTTCATGTGACACAGTCTTTCACACACGTCGCAGACATATCCAAACGGATTGTTTACGAAGTCCGTCTCAATCGAAGGTCCGAGTCGCACTGGCGCTTTCGCTAAGTTTCACCGTATAATCAGTCAATCGGCGAGCCTTGACGCCTTCGACGGCGTCTTGTTGTTGCTGCTGCTGAGATGGTCGCGCACGTCGCTCGGCCTCCTGGCGACGCCACTTTGCTAGACGTTCCTCCGTTTGCTCCGGTGTCTCCGCAGCCCGTTTAGCGTTCTTCTATTCATTCTTCCTACGTTCAATTGCTAATTGCCAGGCAACTACTTCGGGATCCGATCAGTTAAGCTTCTCTGCTCTTCTGCGCCGCTGAGCAGCAATTTCGCTCTCCTTCTCCATGGCTATACCACACTGGCAAACGCCCAGCGCAAACGCCGGGCAAGCGCCCGGCGCACCAGCTGTGCGCCATGAGACGTCACTTCTCCTCCCGCATGCGCAGCACGGCTCTCCATGAGCCACGCAAAACTGCTCAACCTCGGCCAGTTTAGCTCACGCTACAAAACTCTCATTCGTCGTATGCTGTAAGTGCAAGTGAAAGCGCGCGAGGGACGTGCGCTTTCAGAAAAATGCACCCCTCATATATAAAAAATGCTACAATGAAAAAAAAAAAACGTGTGTGGCATACCTGATTAAATCAAGCAAGCTACGTGACTGCCACTGCCCCGTTTCAAAGGCTACGCCGATAAATGATGATCATCATCATCGACATCATCAACAACAACAACAACAACAACAACATCGTATCTTGCCAAGGGATGTGACAAGTGAGATGCGCAGTCTCGATACCTATGTTTACTCTTCGGTACACTTTATGGCGCCTCCGCGTAAAGAACGAAGCACTACTTAAGAAGCGAATCGTATAGGTACGCGCGCGGCTATAGCCAGGCAACGCCGGGCTCAGCAGACCGCTGTGCAGGGCCATAGCTCGCCGTCGACGCCGGGCCGACAGTTCAGATCATTCTCATATGAAAACGACGCAAATAGACTTCGCCGCGAAGACCTTCTAGTGCATGCTGCGGAAAGTGGAGCTCCTAAAGAGGCGCTTTTCCAGCTTACACTGTGACTGTGCAGGGTGTGCCACGCAGGCCTGTAACTATTTTCTGGACACAGCTTCGCCCAAGACTTACTTTGGTGATTCACAGTTTTCGCTACTGCGGTCTTCACCGTCACTACAGAGTGATGATATAGACACCAATATCAGTTATTTATCTTATACTGTATATCTGTTGTCCTTATTTAACGTTAACAGGATGTTAGAAAATCACTTGGGGCATATGGCACAAAGTTACTCATTGGGCTCAATTACTCGAATAGGTGGACATTGCTTACACTGAAAATCAAAATGCTCAATTGTCTAAATAAAAAAAAAAATATTACTGATCAGCTTTTCAACTAATTGTTTTAGCGCACATATTGCGCTGTAAGAATTGAAGCCAAAGACCTCGCAAGGCGCATCCACTTGCAAATACCTTGGAAAGTAGCACCAGTTTTCAGATAAGCATTTTCAATTTATCGGTAAAAATGCACTCCTTGTTCCCCTTACTTTTTTCACAAAACGCTTTTTTATGCGATGACGCTCAAAGATTACCGGAACGTCGTAATCCTTTGGTAACGCATATCTCGAAACTGGTGTCTTTCCTAGAATTTGTTCCAAGTGGATATGACTTTCGAAGTCACCGGCTAAAATTCTTAAATTGCAATATGTTTCGTAAATTAATTACTTGCGGTAATTAACGCAATTTTGTGAATTAGTCAAATGTTCTCGAGCAAATAAGGTGAGCCTTGGAGAGTGCTCCAGCTCAAGTAGTATAAGCGTTGCTGCACGCGATACGGTTGATTTTTAACAATTGTGCTAGCCAGAAAAATGCACCCCTCATATTGTAACCGACAGTTACGACACCCGTTTCTAATAAAACTGATTTATTCTGGGCGAACCTGTGCCCGTGAACTCCAGAGACAGAACACTCAACAAAAACGCCCGCGAGCGTCGCCTCTTCGACGTTGTTCTCTTCTTTTTCACCTCCTGTCGCGTGCCATTCATCCGATCCTCGAGCACGAGCCACCGGTCTGGCAGCACGTGGTGTGGGTACGTGCGGCGCAGCGTTGCCTTGCGGTGTCCTGATGATGATGAAAACATTTTATTGACAGGAAAGGGAGAGGGGAGTTAGGGGAAGGGTGGTCGGATCCTTATTCCGGGATTCCGTTGGCTAAGGCCGCCGCCCTGGCTCTTTTCACGAGGGCTTGCTGGTCCTCGAGGGTTGAGCTGGACAGGGCTGCCTCCCATCCTTCCCACGTTGGCTGTTGTGTGGTTTCTAAGGCACTATTAGCCTGACAGGCCCATACCATATGGTACAAATCTGCTTTCTGCCCGCAGAATTTACATTCGGCTGAAAAGGATTGTGGCTCGATAGCATGTAGCTTTACTGGATTGCTAAATGACATGGTTTGTAATCTCCGTAGAAGACATTCTTCTGATTTATCTAATCCTTTGGCAGGGCCCGGGTATTTTCGTCGCGATAGGCGCAAGTGCTGTAATACATCTGCATAAGTTACTAATGGCAATAGGTGTTCCGGTTCTACGGGGAGGGAGGAGGAGGGACCCCGGGGGAGGAAAGCTCGGGCGGCGGCGTGTGCACGCTCATTTCCCTCTACTCCCTGATGACCTGGCACCCAAATCAGCTCTTTGCGCGAAGCGAAGACCCCAGATTGTTTCAGAATCCTGCAAGCTAGCGGCGCAATTCTGCCCCGCATGTAATTTCTATATGCAGTTTGCGAATCCGTAATGATGTATTCGGAATTAGGATGCGAAGCTGCCATAGCAATCGCCACCTCTTCCAATTCTGCAATTTCCCCGTGCCGAACAGAAAGTCCACTGACCGTCTTCCCTTGATGCACAACGGCTATTGTCGAGACCCCTCCTACAGGACCCGCAGCATCCACGAAGAAGGCTCCCTCTATTTTAGAATAGATCTCGTCCATCTTCTTGGCTCTCGCCCTCCTCCTTGCTTGATGATATTCAGGGTGCATGTTTTTCGGCAGGGGCAGTGTCGCAAACTTGCTCCTCCACTCTTTCGGGATCCTGCTTGACGCTTGTGTTGCGGCGGTTCTTTGAGACACAGATATGATGCTCGGGCGTCTTTTCGTTCTCTGTGTGCTGGCGGCATTGGTCCCCCTCCGAAGAAGCATCGTCCCGATGCGTAGAAAAGGCCTAGACAGGCCGACAGTTTTAAAAGAACAAAGCTCAGGGATGGCTGGTGGTATCCTTGGGCACATTTGCAAATTCTGTTTTATTGCGATAGCAATTATATGGACACTCAAAAGCAGATTTCTGCCGTCGCCGTCGCCGTCGCCGTGAGGTTCCGTATGACGTCAATGGAGATGAAATTATCGCCGCGCACCGCCGAACGCTGTATGTGCGAGTGAAAGGGCGCGAGGGACGCGCTCGTTCACGGGGAGTGAACGCACGGCGGAGAACAAACGCGCGTTCTGCGCCGTGCTTCCTTAAGGGCTGCAGAAATAGGCGTCTCTTTCCTCCTTTACAATTACCATATATGTAGAGCAAACGCGCCTTCTTCTGAGGCACGAAAGGCCGGGGGGGGGGGGGAGGGGGAGGGAAGGGAGGCGACGTTTAGCTGCGGCACCAAGTGCCTATTTATATCAGAGGCTCTGGCAACAGTCACCAACGCCGCACGCATTTTGAGCGAACGCGGGCAAAACGCCGACGGCGTCGACAACAGTTCTGCGCGTTGCCGGTGCTGCTGCATGTCCAAGTTTATACAGCTGATAAAGCTAATATCATTACTCCGTATAGCTCTCTACAATTTGCTATCTACAATTGCTATCTACAATTGATGCTTCGCCTTTCAGGTGAAACTGCGACAACTTTTTCAATGCCTTTCGTAGTAAGACTTCATTCGTACTGCGTGTACGACCTCTGGGCGAGTCCTGCGTCGTGTGGAGCACACTTGACCCTCGGGAGTTACCTCGTAGTTTAAGGGACTTAGCCGGCGAAGTACATTATAGGGGCCAAAATAACGGCGCAGTAACTTTTGCGACAGACCGGGCGTAGGTATAGGCGTCCATACCCACACTTTGTTTCCGGGGTTGTACTGCACCTCTCTTCACCTTAGGTTGTATCAGGTTTGCGTCGACGTATTGCTGTTGTACGATGCGGTGCCTCGTAACTGACGTGCCTCTTCAGCCCTTTCTATGTATTCGCTAACGTCAGGGTCGTCTTCGCTGCTGTTATTTACAGGTAACATCGCGTCCAGTGTCGTTGTTACGGTCCGGCCGTAAACAAGTTCAAATGGCGTAAAATGCGTCGTCTCTTGTACTGCAGTATTATACGCAAAGGTAGCGTATGGTAGAATACTGTCCCATGTTCGATGCTCTATGTCCACGTACATCGAGATCATGTCTGCGAGCGTTCTATTGAGCCGTTCAGTCAGGTCATTTGTTTGCGGATGGTGTGCTGTGGTTTACCTATGATCAGTATGCGTTAGTTTCATAACAGACTGCATCAAACGGGCCATAAAAGCTGTTCCCTGGTCTGTTATGACAACCTTAGTTGCACCGTGTCGCAATACGATGTGTGTGACGAAAAACTGAGCCACTTCAATGGCGGTTGCTGTTGTGATAGAAGAAGTCTCGGCATACCGGGTGAGATAATCGGTTGCTACCACAATCCATGGCTTTCCTGTGGACGAAACGGGAAATGGCCCAAGTAAATCTAATCCGATCTTTTCAAATGGTACTGCTGGTGGCTGTATTGGTTGCAGAAGGCCTGCTGGTTTGAGTGGCGGTGTTTTGCGCCTTTGACAATCTCGGCACGACTTTACATAGTGCTGCACTGAATTCATCAACTTCGGCCAGTAATATTTTTGGCGGATTCTTGCCACAGTCTTACTAACGCCCAAGTGACCAGCTGAAGGGTCATCATGGAAAGCTTCTAAGATCTCGGGTCGTAGCGATGATGGTACGAGAAGTACGTGTGTGTGGCGCAGCATTGCCTTGCGGTGTCCTGCTTGACGCTTGTGTTGCGGCGGTTCTTTGAGACACAGCTATGATGCTCGGGCGTCTTTTCGTTCTCAGTGTGCTGGTGGCAATATATACGAGGGGAGAGAGAGGATGGGGAGGTGGTAGGGCGCTTTCATTCCTTCAAGAACAATAGTTGAGCTGACTTTTCATTGCAAAAAACGAGCTGAGTGCCAAAGATGACAAAGTGAACCGTTGACGAAGATTATATACAGATGAGGAAGATGAAGTGAATAATAATGCTGACCTGATATATATATATATATATATATATATATATATATATATATATATATAGAGAGAGAGAGAGAGAGACGGATACGGCGATAGAGTGGTCGTCATGCGCTGCTACCTCCTCAAAACGCACATTTATGAAGCCTAATTCTCACCCAAATGCAATTTTCTAAGCCCAGTGCAAGGCGTTGCCCTAGAAATCAGCTGCCGCCATTTTCGAGTCCCCGTCCTCACTGGCCTCAACTTTCATCAGGCCAAGTAATGTAATCTCGCCAAGCCATCAACCGAGCGCTGGTTAAGCGGTATACCGTGAAGCAATGAGCTCTGCAAATTGTCCGAGCTCCGTTTTGAAGCGGTTAGCCACGGGGGTATAATTCTGGCTCTGGAATGTAGCGCATGTCAGAGGCTTGCAGTAATGGTCCCTAACGCATTATTACGCTGAAAGTGAATAATGGGTGGTATGAATAATAGTACGCCTAGATAAGATGTGGTTGTTTTAAATTAGAGGAAACTTGTAAACGAGCGTGAAGATTCTTAAAGCTGTTAACGTAGCCACGCTGTCTCTTCTGCGTAAGTGTGGTACAAAACCAGAGTGTCTATTATCATGGAAAAGCAGGAACACTCGTGAGTCAACACAAAAACTTACGTTACCTAAATGAAGCTTACGCTATATTCATGCAATTAGGTTTTTATACAAAAACAAGGGCGCAAGTTGGAATACGCTAGCGCAAGACAGGGGTAATTGGATATCGCAGGGAGAGGCCTTCGTCCTGCAGTGGACATAAAATATAGGCTGATGATGATGTATATAGGCTGATGACCAGGGGGGAGGGGGGGGGCACAATGCTTGCCGGCTCTGGAAGAGAAACAGCGCATAGACAAAGCTGAGTGAGTGAAAAACAGGGATCAAGATGACAGAGTTCAAGATGAACGGGGCTGAGAAGGGAGTGGATATATTAAAAAAAAGCAGGTGGACAACAACACAAGAATAAAACATGCATCCGTGTTACACACTCCTCGGGCAGACCTTGACGTCCGGATAACGGCCCATGAATAAGCACTTCTGTGCTAATTTCTGGACAGACTGTTAGACTACGATTTAAAGTATACATGTGTTTTTTTCAAAAATGATGGAACAGCTTCGTGAGCTCATTCAAGTTTGGACATGCGACTAGCAGGAATCATAATGCAGGTATAAATCTAAAATAACACATTTCGATGTTTCGATGTCTGCCCGTAGTTCTTCCTTACAGAGTACTTCCTAACGTGAAAGGGGGAACAGTCGTCACTACACAATGTCATCTGGGCACATGCGATGTACCTTTATTCACTCCACGCACATAAAATGGTATCTCGGCACTCCGATGAGAGAAATGAGCTACTATATAGCCAAAAGCAACAAAAGAGGCTGGCAGCACATGCCTCGCCACTGACTACATTAGCACAACAGAACTGCGCTGAAATGGCGAAGCTAATTGAGGTTCACGCTGACATGGCAAGAAGCTTCAAAGTAGTGTCTAGATCGGCATGTGAGACAACACCATGTTGTTCGGTGGCTGTTGCCATTACCTGTCCAACTGCTCTCTCAGCCAACGCTGCTTTACTTCCGCGAACATAAGGTTGTGCTTCTGTTATACCTTTCACAACGTTAGATTCTACGTCTGCTAGCTTTGCTTGTCACTGAAGTTAGCGAAAGGCAACAACTGACGTTAGTAACGTTGCTTCCGCACTCATTGTATGGTTATAGTTTAACTTTAGTGCTTTGCTGCCGAGGCACAAAGCACCTTTCCATTAATCACGCACGGTAAGTTTTTCTTGCTATACGAAGACAAGCACTACTTGCCATGTTTCTATCCAACCGCTTGGTCTCCTTCTGCCAACTAAACCAAAATAAATGAAAATGTCCTAGGTGATGGTGTTCATTAGGCTTCTGGGAGAAGCGCTAAACGTACCGAAAGTTTGTTTTATGAAGCACAATAACATATAGCCAACATCCCATAATTGTTCTCGTCTAAGGATACCGTAAAAACCGGGCTATAGGTCGAACCGTTATATAAGTCGACCCCCCAAATAACCAATTCTAAAAATGAAAAAAATCTTTTTCAATGGCAAAAGCACCGAAAGACACCCTTACCTTTAAACAAATGCGACTCAGCCGGTTTCACAATGGTGACAGTATTTATTTAAATGCTGCTCCGTGCCGTGATGATAAGGTGCTGACAAACACGCGGGTCGATGGTCGCACGATACGAAGGCCACGGCAACCTGGCGGGTTGCCGAGGGCTTCCGCGTACTCAATCGCCTTTTTCTTGAAGGCGACGGTGAATTGCCGTCGGCTTCCGCTCATTTTGAAACAAAATGTGAAAAAGCAGCCTAAATGCAATGGTAAAGGCGGCTGTTTACTTCATCTGCCCATTGTTGCAACACTTCCGTAGTTTTTCCGCCAATGTCTGGTATATAAGACGAGGGTCGACTTTTCGCAATGTGTTTTTGAAAAAAAGTTCGACCTATATTCCGGTTTTTACGGTACGTACCTGACGCGAACACAGTACAAAAAATGCAAGTGGCTCTTTACTTATCAAATTTACATTAATAATTGAAAAAAATAAAAAGGAAAACGTTATCCTGTGTTCCCTTTCACTTCGAGGATTATAATACGACCGCAAGTCAATGCCAAAGTTGAGATTTTCTTTCTTTTTTTTTCATTTCGTGTAGAGTTCTTATGAAAGCGTAGAAACGCTAACGCAAGTTAAATAGGAAAACGAAGCGTGAAGATGGGTAAAATTTCGCAATAAAATTACAATAGTTATAACGAGAGCCTACTGCGTGCAAGTGTCTCTCGCGGATGGTCCGGCGAACGCATTCGTCGATCTTTTAGACTGTTTGCTATTTGGAGCCTGTAACATGCACAACGAATTGTAACTATCTTTTAGGTGAATAATCAAATTAGGTGCTCAATTAGTTTAATTTGCGAAAGACAAGGTATAGAGCATGCTCTTGGAGATTTCCCATAACACTATGGAATGTCATTTCGCAGCTTGCATTATACAGTGCGTAAATTTTGATCTTGCTTTCTGGCCCTTTTCCGAGCGTTACACACTGGCAGCAAATTCCCTCTGCCTGCTGGCTTTGCCGCATTGTCACCACTGGCTCTTCATTGCATCACACTCTTGCAACTTTACAAATCAAAATTGAAAATGTCTGGCCAGCATTTCAGAATGGGTCATCTGAACCATCAAACATCCGACCAAATATTGTACTAGATGGCTCCAATTTGGGTTTGTTGGTATGACGGTGCGGTATATTTCATATCTGGTATGTTGGTGTAGGCTGATGATGAAGATAATGATGTTGGTATGCTATAAACCATTCAACTATAAAGCGTCAAACTTAAGTACGAAGCGAAGGCTTCTAGGTGAACTTATTGTTACTACGTCTTGATAATACAGTAGGTAAACGCAGATATTGCAGAAGTTGAAAAAGGAGAGAAAAAAAGAAAGAAGCTTAATTAGTGACGCATATTTGTTTTTTTTTCCTTCTCTTAGTGCACTTCCGTATAAAATAGCATGACGGGTCAGCTCTTAGCATTTTGCCGAGTTAGAAGCAGCCGGGAAATAATTTTGGTGTTCCCAGATGCTCGACAAAATATGGTCATGCCATAGCTTCAATTAAGGTTCGGGTAACTGAAAATTCTTTAGTAAAACTTATATAGACAACGACTACACCAGGCTCTGAACTGGATTGGTCCTTGCAGTGTCCCTTCCAAACCGAGCACCGTTAAAGTAAAGGCATTGCCACAAAACTAGAAAATAAATCCAAACAAAATGTTTTCAAGCTTTATCCACAGCCTTATAATAGGCCCCTTACACGAGTTAAAACCAGCTTGAGTGGGAAGAAGCACATATGACACCATGTATGTGAAACTATGAGTGCTCGCATTAAGGTAATGGCGACTTGCAGCCCGAATAATTGTTGAAGCGGGGTTCAGTAGTGCTCTTTTACCCATCGTGGTATGTGCCAGACACAGTAGTTGTAATCTACATTTTATGTTTTCTCGGACTTTGGACAAAGTGGGCGGTGCTGCTGGGGCCTAACTTAACCAAACCAAAGTGGTCGGTCCGTCCATAATTGAGGACTTGATTACCGTCATTAGGAGCAAGAGCTCCGCCAATGGGTTGGCGTTCTTCTCTAGGCTCGGCTATGTATTTATTTCGTCGGCAGATTTTCATTGTGTCGGTACTAAGAGGGTGATTTGGCATGAGAGTAGTTGCATACTGACGCTGAGGAAATAAAGATACGGTTTTGTTCAGGGAGTGTTCCGTGACTGTAGCGCCACTACACCACTTGTGCGTATACGTTCATGCGACATTCGCTGGTGCAGCCATGTTGCGTGCATGAAAGTGCATTTTGGAAATAGTGGAGAACTTCAGTTAAGTCAACTCACACTGCGAAAGGACATGGTGGTTCTGTTGAACAAGACGATTGGCGTTTTTACTATCCTGACTGTATTAAATTGGGCTTTACCAGCACGGATAACAAAGTAGTAGAGGACTAGGCACGCTTTGAACCTTGTTCAAGCGTTTCAGTGTGGTACCTATAAGAAAAACCGTTCAAGTTTGTCTCGTGGCTAAGTCTATCTTTCGTGGCCTGCTGTCACTTGCAGCGGAATTAAAAGCACAAGAGCATGTCTCTTCTTACATCTTCCATTCCGACTGAGGAATACTTTATCCTATCAACAGAAAAGTAACTTAACGCAAAATATGTTACGCGAAAATGCTTTCAAATAGTGGACGAGAATTATTTTTATTTTTTCAAATGCCCTAAACCTTCTGAAGAACTGTGTAAACACGGCAGCAAACACACTTTCTTATACTTATATTTTTTTAACGGTATAGAGGCCCTAAAAGCAATGATGTCATGGTAAGCGCAATGCAACAGCCAGAGAGCTAGTGAAACGTTTGTTGAAGCAAAACCGTGTCCACGAGGCGGTCATTTCACGAATCGCCCGACGTTTGTGCGCAGGCGCGATGAAAAGCGTGTGCGAGAGAGAAAATGTGGCGGCTTTTTGCTCCTTGAATATCTGACTTTGCCTAGGTATTACGGAGGGGAAGTTTATTTGCTCGTTTTGTATGCGTTTGTCTCTAGTCGTGCAGGCATTGTGGAGTGAGGTAGCGCGCTCACCATGCCCATACGCGAGTTTGTTTACTCTTCGACGCTGGCTGCCGGCGCAGTGAACCAGGTGAAGCAGTGGGCATGGACGCCCCATTTGGTGATTGCTGTGTCTAAAGGCACGTCGGACGTACGCGAATCTCAGAAGCTAAAGGTACGTTGGACAGAATCTAAAGGTACGGTTGTACGTCCCTCGTGCCAGGCTAAATATACGTCGTACGTACCTGCTTTGCTTCCGTTTCGCTAGCTCCACGGCTCATTCCTACCGATTTTTGTAATTTTTTTTGCAGAAATCAAAGTGGGCGATTCAAGAATGCTTTTGAAAAGTCACGGAGAGCAGCATACGAAAAGCCTGGCACGAGATAAGATACTGCTCCTGGAGAGCAGGCCCTGTCCCTACTACGGCCCTTACTGCTCCCCCACGAAAATCCGTGATGTTATTTTGAAGGTGGAACGCTGTAAGGTGCGAGAAAGTCTGTCCGACGTACTTTAGCTTCTGGGATTCGCATACGTCCGACTTAGAAGCAATGAGCACTGACGCATTTGTTTAGCACAGCGATCACCAAATGGGCCGTCAGTGTGCATTGCTTCACCTGGTTCACCGCGCCAGCAGTCAGCGTCGGAACGTAAACAAACTCACGCATGGGCCTCGCCAGCGCACTACCTCACTCAGCAATGCCTGCACGACTAGGGACAAACGCATACAAAACGAACAAAGAAACTTCTCCTCCGCAATACCTAGGCAAAGTCAGATATTCAAGGAGCAAAAGCCCTCAGATTTACTATCTCGCACCCGCTTTTACTTGCGCCTGCGCACAAACGTCGGGCGATTCCTGAAATGACCATCTCGTTACTATGCTGGATAGCCAGGATGTGACAGTAGTGGCTAAATGCCATAGGTACTCCTTAGCAGCTGCCTAGTCTGTCAGTTGTCATGGCGTGGTACAGTTATAATCTACGCCATACTAGGGATATTATTTTGGGGCACTATTGGTGATTATTATTATTATTATTATTATTATTATTATTATTATTATTATTATTATTATTATTATTATTATTATTATTATTATTATTATTATTATTATTATTATTATTATTATTGACAATTCATTGAAATGTGTACGGCGCATCGATATAGAAGGTGTACGGGAGTCGATATGGCTAGAAGTCAGCCTAGCCCGATGTGAAAAATTGTTGATTGGATCGTTCTATGTACAGCCGAATATTTCCCCTGTTTTGTATGATGAGGTCATCTCTTCCATTGAAAGTGTAGTATCCTCCCATAGGAAGCACAAAGTAATTCTTCTTGGTGACTTTAATACACCAGGTATGGATTGGAACACACTTAGACATTCTCATTAAAATCATTACACAGAGAAAAAATGCAGCCTGTTTTTGGACTTTCTGTCTTTCTGTTCCCTTCAACAGCATAACTTAATCACCAATTCCTGCGGCAACGTCTTAGATCTTTGCATCTCGAATTCTCAGGTTTTAGATGTCTCTCTTTCCGAAATTTTCCTTGTGCGTAACGATAAGTTTCATCCGCCACTAAAGATAACTGCCTCTGTGTCAGCACTGAGGCAGAGCTCCTCCAGCGGCGTAAATGAATCCCCACGCTTTGCTTTCAAGCGTGGTGATTATCTTGGTTTATATAATTCCTTGTCCACCACCGACTGGTCACTGGTTACAGACAAAAGCAATGTTAATGACCAAGTAGATCAGTTTACAGAGCTTGTTCTGAGCAGTATGCGCAAATACATTCCCCAGTACAGGCCTAGACGCTCTAGATATCCCCACTGGTTTTCGTCTGAACTCATAATTGCCCTAAAGCGTAAAGATCGCGCACACCGAAAATCCAGAATTCCGTTGCCTAATGAGTACAGAGAAGAATTCCGCGTTTTTCGATCTCTCTGTAAACGTCTCTATAAGCGGGATCAAGATTCATATATGGCATTCTTGGAAAATAGCGCCTCCGACCGGCCGGCGGAATTTTGGAAGTATATCCGTAAGCGTTCCAATAAACATGAAGAGGGTTTGCGCTTACTTGACTCTAGAGGGGCAGAAGTCCTAGCAGTCGCGGATTGTTTTGCATCCCATTTCTCTTCCATATATAAAGATGCAGGTTTCAACGCTGGTGTCAGTCAGCAGCACACGACGGTTCCTACATCTAGTGCGGTGTTGCTTGATGAAGAGCTTGTCCACGATTGCCTTAAGCGCTTGAAGCCTTCCCTATCCTCTGGCCCTGACGGCATCCCCTCCGCAATTCTAAAAGCTTACGGCAGTATATTTGCTCCAGTATTGACATCTATATTTAATAACTCTTTGACTACTTCCACTTTCCCTCACATGTGGAAAACTGCTCGTGTTTTTCCTGTATTTAAGTCTGGATGTAAATCAGATGTGTCGAATTATCGCCCAATTTCTCTTCTCTGTGCTACGTCCAAGATTTTTGAGCTTGCTCTTCACAACATATTGTCTTTTACTGTGAAGAACTCGCTCATTCCGAATCAGCATGGATTTCTCACCGGCCGCTCCACTATCACAAATCTCGCAAGTTTCACGACACAGATCTCCACGCCGGTACTGCAAAGGGGGCAAGTTGACACCATTTACTGTGATCTCAGCAAGGCTTTTGATGTAGTCAGCCACTCGCTGCTTCTGATCAAGCTTACGCACTTTGATGTTGACTCGTCAGTTGTGAATCTCTTGCGCAGTTATCTTCTTGGTAGATCCTGTTATGTTAACGTCAGTGGCCAAACGTCTTCTTCTTACATGGCAACTAGCGGCGTCCTTCAAGGATCAGTATTAGGACCACTCCTTTTTTTAATTTTTATTAATGACGTTCACTCTGTTATTCGGAACTCTTCTTTCCTTCTATATGCCGATGACATCAAGATTTTTAAGAAAATTCACACTGTTGATGACTGTCGCGCCCTGCAGTCTGACCTGTTTTCTTTTTCTAAATGGTGCAAGGATAATAACCTTACCTTGAATGCTGCTAAGACCAAAGTCATGACTTTCACACGCAAAACAGCAAGTATTTCTTTTTCTTATTCTGTAGATTCTGTGCCGTTGTGTAAGGTCTGCGAGATCAATGATCTTGGTGTACTTTTTGATGCAACCTTGCACTTTTCGGCTCACACTAAACGTGTTGCAATGCGGGGTATGCGCTCTCTTGGTTCTGTATGCAGACTATCGAGGGAATTCAAGTCTCCTACACCGTTCCGCAAATTATACACAACCATCTGTCTTCCCCAACTCGAATATGCGTCGGTCGTCTGGAATGGCTCATCTAGATCCAACAGTGACATTATAGATCGTGTCCAGAAAAAGTTTCTAAGCATATATAATCACCGCTTTGCAAACCTGGACATTGCACCCTGTACTAGCACTGTTGGATTGTTGTCATTGCCCTCACTTCGCGACCGACGTAATCGCGCTGACCTCCTGTTTCTCTTTAAACTCCTTCACGGTAACCTCACGTGTCCCGAACTTCTCGGCTGTGTCATGTTCCGTATCCCACGCAAGATCACCAGAGAACATAGACCTTTCCATGTTCCTGCCTGTCATCACGAACACTCAACTGTCCACAGGAATACAGAGTCTTTATAACGCTTACTTTCGTGAATCTTGATATCTTTCATAACTCCTTGTCATCGTTCTTTCCGAGCTTTGCCTTGTGTTATAATTTCATGTATTGTTCAAGTGCCATTCTCCTCCTTTTTCTTTTGTATTTACTTTGCGCTTTGTTGTCGGTACTCTCTTCTTTTCACAATTTTTATTTTTATTCATTTATTGTTTAATGATTTTTCCCTGAGTGTTTTGTTTTTGGTTTGTAATGTATGCGTGCGCCAGCACTCAGACCTTAGGGTTGTTCCTGGGCACGTTAAATAAACATGATTGATTAATTGATTGATTATTATTATTATTATTATTATTATTATTATTATTATTATTATTATTATTATTATTATTATTATTATTATTATTATTATTATTATTATTATTATTATTATTAATTAGCATCCCCATTGAAATGGGGCGGTGACATAGTCACCTAGCCTGCATGAGTTAATGAGGTATGCTGTAAATTTTATTTTTCATTTTAGCATTTTTGTATACAGCTCTTATCTTTTTTTCGGTTCCTTAAAACTACCTATATACCTTGTACCGCTACCTATGTCTGTAACAGATCCAGTGGTATCAATCTGTTCCCTACATTTTTCTCACAAATACTCTTAACGTCTCTTGCTTATCTCGAATGCTGACTGGTTGATGCTTTCATCCACATGAACTCCAAGCCGCTCTCCAAGGTGTATTTTACCTACACGCGTCACTGGGTGAATCTCTTCACATTCTATCATGATGTGTTGAGTGGTCTACAGAATTTCGCTGCAGCATGCACTAGCCTCATCTTGTTGCGAGTATTGGCTCACGTATGTTTTTGTGACGTGGGGGAGCGGAGAGGTTGCATTGCACCAGCTGGACGTGATGTGGTAGTTTGCGGAGCTGACAGTCCGTGCATGAGCGAAAAAAATTTCGACTGAAGATTAACATGCCACACCGGTAATATCACTGGCGTAGATGCTCGGAAGCCTGAAAAATGTCAGCGTGAGCGCACTGTGGATCGATGTGGAAGCAGGCGCAGATTAATGAGCGCAAGTTTCTTTTGAAATGACGAGAAGCCATGTACGACTGTCTGGCGTGTAACTGCGCCTGTAGAGGAGTTGATTGCGTACGGCAAAATGAGAAGCCTAACGGCGAAACGAGTGAGGTACCGGCCTGGGCCACTCGCACTGTGTGGGAGCGCTGTTTTTCGATGGTAGTTTGGACGGCTACCTCACACCTCCACCAATTATATTAAGGTTTAGTGCAATTTATGAGTAGCTGCCAGTAGGAGGCCTAATAAGAACACAGAGTCCAAGTACGAGCTCTCCCTTTCGAGTCACGCATTCACGCGATGTCGCTGACTATGCTGCTCTTCTTCTTCCTTACACCTCGAACATTGTATTTTTATTTTTGGTGTCTTGGTCTCGCAAAACGAACGTAGCCGAGGGCGCAAGACCTTTCGTAAGCGGCGGACCTTTGAAAAGCAGGGTGCCGGCCTAGGGAGGGTTTCTTGTACCTGAATTGTAAACAGGTGAATGTCGACCGGTGTGGTTGAAACCACGCTCCTGGTCTTAGCCAAGCCAGACGGTCTCAATTACCGCTGTATGCACAAGTGGCAGTTGCCAGACTTCTCATATTTAGTTGACATTTTTCATTACTAGTCTATAAAAAATGGCTACAGTTTCATAGGCAAACTGACTGCTTTTTCTCTGCTTGCGTGCGAACGAAAAACTATGTAATTTAAAAAAAAATTAAAACACTTCCTTCGGCGAGCAAATACCTGTACGGATATTGTGCACCCTTTCATCTAGAAGAAAGTGGTTCAAAATTGATAAGAAAGCGCTTTCGCATCAAGTGTCTTTAGTAGAAACGGGAACTCATATAAGCGGATTTTCTTATCGCGGGGTGCTTTATTTTTGCTGAGCTTTCGGATGACGAATTGGGTTCGCAAGCCGAGAACCCAGTTAGAAAAATTGTATCATAGGGAACATGGTTGTTCGACCGCAAAGCCGATATATAAACTGGATGTCATTAAGCTTACGTGTGTAGAACACAAAGCTCAAGTGAAAGAGGTGGGCTGGATATGTGAGAATCTGTTGTTTTCATGGTAGTTGCTTCAGATCAACGGACACGGTGGTAAATTATTTAAGAGGTGAACACTCTTAGTGCATCTCTTTCCCAAAATTTAGGGCTAACCATTAAATCTACACGCGCTATTATAAAGCCTGCGCGAGTGACCACATCTGTATTCGCGCGTTAATTAAAAATATTTTTGTGGCCCATAGGATCGAACAGTTGACAAGAAAAATAGTAATATTTAAGCAGACAGCACTGTATAGAAAATTGGGGAGATCTGTTCCTCACTTCATTATATCGGACATCTGCAATCACAAAGAGAAATATTGCCAGGTGGACTCTGTTCACTATATTTGAAGACGTCTCTCATTATTTGCCACCAGGCTATCTAATTTGAAACCACTGTCATGTCTGATATTTGCCTTACTATATGCCAGTGCCGAACGACCCTCTTCCTCATTCCGTCAAAGACGTCAATATCCATCAGCTGATGAATCACACACGAGCAACCCAAATTTGACAAATTAGAAAAAGGAAAAAAATTGTGACAAAGAAATAATACCGGTGCCTAGAGTCATAAATTTATTGGGCGAAGTGTAAGATACATTTTTCTTTCTGCATGAATAAGACAGTGTTTAGTATTGTTTACCACACACTCCAATAGAGCTAGTTAAAAGCTGGTAAGTTGCTTTCTCAAACAAGTTATAGGCCGCCGGTCACGACTTGCGAACTTCTGCCGTATGCGCCATATTCGCATATCATTCAGGTCATAGAACGACATCACGCATATGCACGTGCTATCTTTCTGTGACCTAAGTGGTATGCGACAGCAAACACGAATAATGCATTGAATAAGGGAAACAAAACGTGGTAAGGCCCCACAGGGCTAAAAATTTTGAAGGCCATTTAGGCTATGCCACTGTGCACTGCTATTTCTCACCTTGCCAAATTTTCGATTTTTCTGCATAAACTTCCTTCAGTTTTGCAAGTGACGAGTAGCGAACAATGATTCCGTTATTACCAATAACCTATGCTCATATATTCCTCGAGTAGATTTGACGAGGTTCTTTGGAAGCCTGCCGATATCAAATAATTGATTTTCGCCTACTTTCCGGCAAGACGACCTTTTTTCAGAACGTAACTTCCGAGCAGAGCACTGTTTCTCAGCCCACTTGCAGCATGAAAAAACAACTGACAGCTTGTTCTCGTGAAACATAACGTTAGAATGAAGATTCTCGTAACAAAGTCATTACAGCAAGAGAAGCGGTTGTAGACTTTTTATTCTTGCCCGAAGTAAATGCGAATGTGACGCATTAAGACTTTATAATTCTTAGTATTGAAGAACTGTTTTCGTAATAGCACTTGTTAATGAAGAAGTCAGCCTAAAGCTAATTTTGTGGACAATGCTTTGTAAATAAAAAATTTAAACCTGTGTCTTTTTTATATAAACCTCTGTAACTTGTTTCAGGCAGTTAGACGAAAGCTACGCACACATCTTAAGTTCTAGCTTGGTTTAATGAAACAATGTTGCTCTATGTATACGCCGACAACAATTCGTGATAATTTTACTCCTTCGCTTCATGCTGGCTTATTATGTTGCATAATTTCTATACAAGCTCTCTTCATACCTCTGTCCATAATACCTAACTCGTGTATTGCAACCAATGCCTTTTGTGTTCTTTCTCTTATGTACTTTTGAGAACGTGCTGCGACACACAAACAGCATACCTGTTCAAAATTGTAGTAGTAGCCACTGGGGCCCGTTTGTTTATTTTGATGGCGCACTTAATGTTCCTTCTTTTATAACTCTGTGACTTACCACGTGGCACGATGTTAGAGCAGCATAATTCACAAAATATCACTGAATATAATCCATTTGCGCTAATTTGTATGTAGCTCTTCCTTCAAACCACAGGTATCGTGCTCAAGTAGGTCCTTTAGTGAAGCTCCGTGAAACGCTGTGGAATTATACAATACTGCTAAAGATCTCTAAAGAGTGCCTAATTATTTCGCGAATTCTTGAACGTTGGAGTAAATGAATCAGCTCAACACAAGAGTGCTTATACATCGGCGGATCCAAAATGAACGTACTGAATTGGTAATATTTGTCACCGTATCTATTAGGAGCTAATTGGTGCTCCACACCACTGATGGTGAGGAGCGCTAATTGCATGCGGAAGAAAACGTATGCCTAACTTAAACGTAAGACTGCTTCCGCTTTTACAAGGCAATCTTGCAGGAAGAAGCGCGGCTGCAATTTCCGCAAGTGCTTACAATCAAATGAAATAAAGCCTACGTAGTGCCTCCCATATATCGTGCTCTAGTGGAAAGACTATAAATGACTCTTTGGAGTTTTACTGCGAAAATATAATTTCTATCTTAGTAATAAAGCCATTACCGCTCATCTTAACAACAGAAACTTAAGCTTGGAGTCCGGACAAGAAAGCTTAGTGTTATTTACGTTACGGCAAAATCTTCAAGGGTAGTTTGCTGCTTACATGTCGGCAGCCGTTCTTTTTGAAATGAAGGTAGCCGGAACTGTCCATTCAGAAGATTTATGGCTTCCCGATGACACCATCAGTGAGAGGATTACCCAAAAAAGTGTTGTTCTAGAGACATAAATACTATGGCAAACATTATCCTTGACATTGATGATGTCCTCCAATCTAAAGCTGCCAAGATATATACCGTAATGAAATCGCTAGGCAATCCATGTATTGTACTACACATTGTAAAGGCAACAGAACGAAGACGAAGATAGCGAGGTAATGTGGGACATTTAGAGTGGCGACTGACTACGTTTGTGTCCTAGTACACTGATCTGGAAATTTTCACGGAGGTGCATTGGTGGTTCCATTGTGAGGTTGAGTTTGCAGTTACGAGCTATATTACGGGGTGTAGCGATTACATTTCTAATGAAACAAACTTGCTTGTGTTTTTGTATGCCATGAAGAAACAAGCGTGGTAAAAGCTAATACAGAGGCATCCGGTATGCATCCCATACTGACCAAGTGTTGGTTTTAGGCTTGAAAGAATGAATGAATGTCAGTCTATTATTCTGACGAACAACAACCCTTCGCCCACAGTCCAAAGGATCCATTTACGCGCATCTGAAGAACTTGCAGAATAGTATATTGTATTTGCACAAGAGGGGTACGGTAAATTTTAATCCGCAGCTGCAATGTCTAAAAATTGAAGTATATATAAAGGAGCCAAATTTGTGATTAATTTGTCACCTACCCAACAAAAATTGTTAATAGACAACAACGTTATTACACACTGGTTCAAAAAAAAATGTCGCAGTTTCACCCGAAAGGCGAAGCATCAATGGTGATAGCAACTTAGTAGAGAGCTATACGGAGTAAGGATAGTAGTTTTATCAGCTGTGTAAACTTCGACATGCAGCAGCACCAGCAACCAGCAGAACGCCGTCGCCGTTTTGCCCGTGTTCGCACCGAACGCGCGCGGCGTTGGTGACTGTTGCTAGGGCCTCTGGGGGCGGCTCGGAGGTTTTCGACTAGATCAGAACGGGAAACTCGTCGAGCAGCGTCGGAAGTCTGTACCACCTTCTCGCCTCGCAACGTTTTTATATAAACACGCATTTGGTGCCGCAGCTAAACGTCACCTCCCCTCCCTCCCTCCCGTCCCCCCCATGGCCTTTCGCGCGACGGAAGAAGTCGCATTTATTCTATTTATATATGGCGTTTGTAAAGGAGGAAAGAGACGCTTAATTCTGCAGCCCTTCAGGGAGCACGGCGCAGAACGCGCGTTTGTTCTCCGCCGTGCGTTCGCTCCCCGTGAAAGTGCGCATCCCTCGCGCCCTTTCACTCGCACATACAGCGTCCGGCGCGTGGCGACGATTTCATTGCCGTTGACGTCATACGGAACCTCAGGGCGCCGGCGGCGGCAGAAATCCTCTTTGAGTGTCCATATAATTGCTATCGCAATAAAAGCGTTCCAACGTGGAAAGGTGTGTTGAACTGGAGGTATTTCGATTATTTTTTTTTTGTTTTTTGATGTTCAACGCTCGAGACACCATAGTGGCTGAAACAATGACGCTGAAGTTCTCGTGTAGACGGAGAAGAGATAGTTGCGTGATAAAAAATGTCACAGTTTCGCCCTAAGGGCGAAGCAATGAATGCGATAGCAACACAGCAATGTCATACGAAGTAAGGTGAGCGGCTTTGGTAGCAACAACACGCAGAACTGTTGTCGACGCCATCGGCGTTTTGCCCGCGTTAGCTCAAAATGCGTGCGGCGTTGGTGACTGTTGCTGGAGCCTCTGATATAAATAGGCACTTGGTGCCGCAGCTAAACGTCGCCTCCCTTCCCTCCCCCTCCCCCACGGCCTCTCGCGCGTCTGAAGAAGGCGCGTTGCTCTACATATATGGTGATTGTAAAGGAGAAAAGAGACGCCTACTTCTGCAGCCCTTAAGCGAGCACGGCGCAGAACGCGCGTTTGTTCTCCGCCGCGCGTTCACTCCCCGTGAAAGACGCGCCCCTCGCGCCCTTTCACTCGCACATACAGCGTTCGGCGCGCGGCGACGATTTCATCTCCAAATGACGTCATACGGAACCTCACGGCGACGGCGACGGCGACGGCGACAGCGACGGCGACGGCGACGGCGACGGCGACGCCGACGGCAGAAATCTGCTTTTGAGTGTCCATATAATTGCTATCGCAATAATATGTTTATTTGTTGCAAATATTTAGACTACTCTTCCTGCAAAGCAAAAACTGATGTCACAGGACTACATAAAATAAATAATTAGGGTGCACGCATCACATCCCAGGCTGAATAATAAGAGGGGATAATAGCATTTCCCATGGTGATGTAAAAAAAAAACTGTACTAGAAGAGAAACTTGGATGAGTTGGTGGGAATTCATGTTTAGAAAAAATACCATTGCTGGGTAGACAAGGACACAAGGAAGAACAGATGTGCTGTGTAGAAAGCAAGGTTAGGGTCAGATCTATAGTGCTCGTGATCTGGTGCTCAGATATATACTGTGGCAGATCAAACGGCCTGACGTGCATTTAGATTAAATTATTGGGTTGACGTACCAAAACCACTATCGGAACATGAGGCACGCCGTAGTGGGAACACCGGATTAATTTGGACTTCCTGGGGTTCTTTAAAGTGTACCTAAATCTAAGTGCACGGGTGTTTTCTGAATTTCGCCCCGATCGAAATACGATCGCCTTGGCCAGGATTTGATTTCGAGACCTCGTGCTTAGCAGCCCAACACCTTAAACTAAGCAACCACGGCGGATCAGACGTTCACTGAACATCTTTCTTTCAGGTCTTCCCAAGCGCAATGTGATATATATATATATATATATATATATATGTATATATATATATATATATATAACCACGTAGCGAGAGCCGAAGTACTCAAGCATGAGCATGACTTCGAGATCTCCGGTGTCGAGCAAAACAGCAGACCTCTGAGGTATTCTCATGGGGATATTTGAAGCTATATTTATCGTCCTCTGCGACCGGTGGCCAGGTGTCTCATTGGTTGCAAGAACAAATCCTCAACTGCCATTTGGTGGGCTGACTTTGAATACTGGTCGAGAATTAACGCTGTGCTCCTGATCTCACGCACAGTGACGTTCCAATGTTCCAGAATACCACATAACCCGGTGTAATAAGCGGCTATTCGTTGTAAAACCGGCAAGTCTCGCTTCTGTGATCGCGCCCCACAACCTTTTTAGTTAACAGATTGATAAATAGGTCCTCCAGTGTAAGCTTACATTTTCGTTACGCATATTAACATTAAGCCAATACGAACACACTGACACGAGCATACTGCATTTGCTCGCATAATGCTCGTACCTCCTTCTTCGCAATCAAAAATTCATTTTTTTTTCTCGAGGAATCATTACTCCCTTGAAGATTACTGCAGTGACACTCTTCTTGTTCCGATGTCCATGTTGACACCGACTCTGAATAAATCATGCAAATGATACCTTATTTATCCGCTTAGTGACTCTACGTACAAACAGTGTCTGCAAATAAAGGGCCTTCGCAGTTTATTTATTTTGTTTCTATTTCTTTGTATTACCCTCACGGCCAGGGGCATTACAGAGAGGAGTAGTATGAACAGTTTCAAAAGGTTACAAGAATGCAGTATGTTCCTGTTTTTCTAGAACCTGCGCTCTTATTACAAACGTCAGTGCTGTTTCGAAGTAATATTTTGTTGGAAATTACAGTGGCTGGGTTCACTCTACTTTTCAATTGACACCTAGTGCATTCTATTAGAAAATTTTCCCCGCGTATTAATCGCACCTCCCTAACATCATACCAATGTTCCGCGAAAAGAAGCGCGAGCATTCTGTGAGTAAATACGCTATACACCTGCGCCAAATCATCGAGTAAAATTAAAGGCTTTGCTATTCGTTTTTGGTGACACTCGTGTGCCACCATATGTAAGGTTTATTCCCACACAATAAATGGTTGTGTGTGAAGAGAAGGAGATAGTTCTCAGGACTGTCTGGACACATGGTTTAAGGCGCGAGCTTCAATGTTTGGACCGCACTCTTGTCTCACGATAGTATGTGTGCGTGTCTGCGCGTGCGTTGGTGTGCGTGTGTGTTTTGTGTGTGTATGTCTGGGAGGAGGGTGCCTGTATTCGTGCGTGTTTGTGTGTGTTCTTGCGTAAGAAAAAATAAACGGAGAGTAGGCGTCGTTATATATGGCGCCCGATAAACTTATTGGGAACGAGGCCCGTTCCTTGCGGTCGTATTTTATATATTTCTAAGGAGCACATAACTAAGACCAGCACTTACCAGCCATGAAATCAGCAGCTCATGATCACGCGTTTATCATACCATGATACTGATGTTGCCCGACGTGGCGTAAGAAAATAGATATCCGACCTGCGATATACAACCTACGATCACATGGCCGTAACACAGCTATTCCAACTGGAGCACTGCACGGGCCGATTATTGCGGCCTGGGCCCGGCCCGGGCCCGTTTTTACATTGGGCGGCCCGCCCGAGCCCGATCAAAACCTTTATGGCGAGACCCGGGCCCGGCCCGGGCCCGGAAATAATCTACGTTACCCGCCCGGCCGGGCCCGCCACCCCTTTAACTTAAGCCCGAGCCCGGCCCGAGCCCGGCTCGAAAGCGGCCCGAACCCGGCCCGAGACTGAAAAATACACGTTTTTCTGAGTTGAGAAGCCCGAAAATAACTCGCAGAAAGCCCGAGCCGAGCCCGGCCCGGGCCCGCGTCAAAAAACCCGAGCCCGGCCCGGGCCCGGGTCAAAAAGCACACGCCGTGCCCGAGCCCGGCCCGAGCCCTTGAAAAAACTGCTCTACCCGGCCCGGCCCGGCCCACGGGCCGGGCCGGGCCCGGGCTTTCGGGTAAGCCCGAGCCCGTGCAGTGCTCTAATTCCAACCACAACGCATTGGCCCACCGGAAATTACGTGGGAATAATTGAAGGTTCCTTCTCGGCTTTCCTGCACACAAATTCTCTTCCTCTAGGAAAAAAGTCCCCCCCCCCCCTCCCCCCTCCTTCCGTTTGTGCAATGGCGTGGGCGCGAGTGGCTTTATGCAAAACTGTGTTTTCTGAAACCTTCGTGTCTACGTGAGTGACCGCGAGAGTTGTTCGGTGCATCAGCACGTTTGCGCAGCCATTCCTATTTAAATATCCGTTTCTTTCTTCTCTTTTCTAGCCTTTACTGTCCTCCGGTACGGGTTAGCCTGTCGGAAAATTATGCTGTTTAGCCTCCTTGTTTTTGGTCACCTTCTTCTTCTTCTCTTGGTGAGGAGTACGCGGCTCAGAAATGCCGTTCGCGGTAGTTTCGTTAAGGAAATCAAAGAACCAAACGTCTTTCCTTAAATTTCCGCCTGGACAATTTCTATAGTACATGCTTCAGTACAATTCTAAGAGGTGCGTACAATGTTGAATGCTTCGTGCCATCACTTTTAATCACCGCCGTTCGTGTGCAGTGGGCTTTAGGTTACAAACGAAAATCCGCTTAAACTGTGGACACAGGATGATGAATGGTTTTTCTCATCATCGATAGTTCTGTTTGTGGTAGAAGACAGGACCGAACAAGGAAAATTATGGCGTAGTAAGCTGCTACATGCATTAGGTGCTCGGTGGATTTTACTCACGTTCAGATATAATAATACCGCTACGCTCTCCCGCCTTCACACAGAGCCGTCACTTTCCGTTCTGGAAGTTTTCGTCTCATTTAGCTAACGTCGCATTCAGTGCGCGCCAGTCCTTGCCACTTTAATTCTTTTCAATTTTTAGAAACATGTTCACCAAATGTATAAAATGATTTAGGGTAGTACCTGCGGGAATGCTATTTCACTAGAACAATGTAATTATAGTTCTTTGCTAAGTTCCATATCGCATTCACGTTGAAAAGGAACGCAGTTGAATATGAAAAAAAAAAAGTGGTGCCTGAAAGCTTGTTCTATTTAGAGCAATGATGGTTACAACAAAACCAAGGTCATGGTAACTCATGTTCACTGCGGATGCAAGCGACACATCACTAATTGCTTCCGGGTTTTTCTCTGTTGCTTGGTCGAAGCAGATACTATTTCATTCGTGGTGATTTCCCAGCGGCAAGCGATGGCTGAGCATATGTTTAATGCAGCTGATTCATTCAATTTTTTTTTATATAGAAGCCTACACTGTTGAAAGTAAAACTGAACTGCTCAATATTTTTGAAGCAATAAATACAAACTTGAAAAGTATTGATGGAAGGGCCAGGCGTGCTGAGCAAATTTGTTCTGCAGCACTGTACTATTCGTTCACTTTTTAGCATTAACACATCCTTTCTGATGTCTAACCGTAGCAATCTCGGCTCTCTGACGTCAGGACGTCTCTTTTCTGGGCCTTTCAACACAGCTACCGCCTACGGGAGGTGAAGAATTGACAAGACCTGCGCCAGAACGGCGGCTCGGCTCATAGTGTCAGCATACGTTTATTCAGCCAGAAGACGTGCAGCACAGAGTATATGACTCTAGCGAAAATAAGTGATAAAGAATGCTAAGACTTCTAGTATACGTACACTTTTGCTCCTGATGTCACCAACGCTTTCCAGCGCTGCTCAGTTTGCCTCCTTTTCGGAAACCATTCGACTAAAATACAAATCCTCTCTTTAGCCACTCACACAATCGCGCCTGCCACCCTCCAGGCATCACGTCTCGTGCCTGTCTAAGGACGGAACACTGGAGAGCTACACTGAAACAGAAAGAGTGCATACCAAAATACCAGTCGATGCTAGTGCGACAAAGCGCAACGGTCTCCATCACGTTACTCTTCTATGGGCGCATATAGGTGAGCAAGATAAGCAATGCTCGAGGCGAACTTCTTGCGTGCCTTTGCGTAACACACCCGCACAACAGAATTGCACCGGTGCTTTAAGAAGCCCGACATCTGCTTAGATACGACGTGGCATGTCACCTCGCGTAAACGAAGTCAGCCGGACGTTTCACGCGTTCCTTCGTGTCAAAGCGTCAAGACCAGTTCCTGCGGCTTGTCAGACAAGCGTGCTGCGCAACTTTCGAAACCGCGCGCTCATGTCCATGCTGGACTGCACATTCTCGGAAATCGCAACATTAGCGCCTGTTTCTCCTCGGGGAAACGCGTGCGCAACAGGGGTGGACGGCTTTCCTATGCCCCGAGATTCGTATAAAATGTGCCTGAAGGCAGCTTCTCCAAGGGAAAAAAAAACAGGTTCAAATGCATGAAGGAAATTTGTGAGTTTGCACACTTATCTGAAATGTTGACCATAGCAACCCGCCATGATTTCTTCATGGCTTGGAGGCTATGACGGTATTAGGAAAAAAGGGATAGAATAAGGTTGTCTTGGAAGGTCATGAGAGACAGCATTGTGAACTGAACCTATTCTGCAATGCATGATTTGTCGGCTTGGTTCCTTGCTCAAAAAGATAACGTTCCGCATGGCACAAGCCACATACGCATTCACATGTTTCAACTTAACCACTAGGGTCAGGAGTGCGACTAGATTACCCTCGAAAGTAATGTGAAATACTACACGCGTGATAAGGAACCCAATAAAGGAATGCATAAAAGAATAAGAGAAAGTATTTCGATGGCCTTCTAAAAGCCTGTAACAAGGACGCTAAGAAAATATAAATTTGAGCATATAGTATGAAGCTTGTGAAATATCAAAACGGCCACTTTATCTATGAAAGAAGAATAGGCAAGCCCTAAAAGACTGCAAAAGGAAAAAAATACGGTGGCGACACTGTCCTGACTTTCCGGCTCTCCCTTTCGCAACCTCGTGAATTGTGACAACGTCTGCACTGGTCGATCTATTTGTTAGCGTCTAAGAAAGACTAGCGCTATTTTTTACCCATTTTACAAAATAAACATCAACGTTCCCACAACCGAAAAACGTCCATCAAAATCACGTCATTATATAACACCTGGATATTTGGAACCTACTATAAATATCCTGCACAGGGGACAGACGTCAGATAAAAAAATGGACTTTTACGTGCCAAAATGACCATCTGATTTTTAGGCACGCTATAGTGGGGGGACCTAAATCTGCATCTAGACTGCACATAGAAATGCTCCTGCAAGGCCATGATCGTAGCCACGACTTCAGCAGCGCAACACCATTGCCACTGATCTACGGCGGCAGACAGGTGTCAGAAAGATGTTGTTGTATGACTGTCAGGAAGATGTGTGACTGCCGGTAACATTCCCCCAAAACTGGCAAATTGGAAAATTAATATTCGTGAGTGTACTTATTGCTCAGCGCTTACGACCAATTTTGAACAAACTATATATCACCAAATTTTGTGCTGATGCCTCTCAATCTATGTAAAAAAAAAAATTTCGCAGTTTCGGCCGAAAGGCGGAGCACTGATTGTGATAGAAAATTATTGGACAGCTGTACGAAGTAAGGATAGTAGTTTTATCGGCCGTACAATCTTGTACACATTAGCTTACTGACTAAATTAACCAGTATGGTGTCACGCACGCACCGGCAAACGTGTATGTATATGACTCGATGAGCGCGGACACTGGCTGTGAGAACGCTGGCATGAAGTAGAGCGGCCGTATACCAGCGAGCTTATTGTTCTTCGTCCTGCCTCTCGCTTCGACGCTAACTAAGCGGCGACAACACAGCGTGCACACGAAGCCACGAGCCCTCGGCGAGCGTAGTCTCCGTACCCACTGCAGATAGCTTTCCAGATAGATCCCGTGCGGCTGCACTGAGCCCCGCCATTCGCCGCCGCCACCGCCACCGCCGCTTAAGTACAACGTGGTACAACGAACCGCCCCATCAACGCAAGACTCGGGGAGGAAAGGAAAAAAAACTACAACAGATTGACTCGACAAGCAGCTGCGCCAGCACACCCATGCGTAGCCCTATCATCACATACACAATGAGCATGCACGAACAGAGGTTTGGAATCATGGGCTACGTATTTGCAAATGTAACGCCGACACAAACGATTTTAGGATACTTGTAAAGAATGTGGACCATCTTGGTTTTACTTTTAAGGTACGCTTCTTCGGTAGCACTTCGGTAGCAAATAAAATCACGTGCTAATGTGCAGCGAACCTAATACACTTGGAGTAAACTAACGCAGCTGTGTGTGAATTCGCATGCAATTTGGGTCATATAGAAGATATCATGCGGGACTGGCATGCGAGAACTGTGATGCAAAGAAGATAATGGAAAACACGGTCTGCTTTGGAGTGCGGATAAAGCAAATATCCTAAAAAAACTTAAATTTCGACTAAGATGAATTTAGCTTCGAGCAAGTTCACACGAAATGGTCGTAAAAAAAAAAAAAACAGTTTCTCCAGTGTGCCTATAGTTCCACCTCACCAATTCTTGACAGTTTCGTCGTGATTCGTGCTTCGCGTTAGACTGTTCTTTGCAGAAATTATTTGCAGACGCCATTCTGTCCAGTCTTAATTAACGTCATTCGTGGCAAAGGAATAAACACATTCTTCATGTTTCTGCAACCATACTGTAGGCCTTTGTAATCGCGTAGTATAGGTATATTAGGCATCGATATAGGGCGTTTCATATTGCTCTACAATTTTCTCATTGACACTTTGTATCTAATTATAATATTTGAGAAATTAAATATTTAATGAATTAAGACTAATTATGTAAGTAGGCGGGATTCAAAAAATATACTGAGTATCTCCAAGCGACGGCAAACAACATTACCTTGGTTCTGTACAGCTAGGTGACATTTGCATATTTTTAAGTCTTGGTTAATGATAGTTGGGACACCCTGTATATCCATCCGCGAAATGCCAGACGGAAGAAGTTCCTTTACAGCATTTTCAGCCAGCAGTGCTTGAGCAATAATTTTAAAAAGCACACAAGAACATCTTGGCTTTTACGGCCGAATTTTGGCTGGCGTAATTCAGAACTGCCATTAGTCGTTGGACTCTCCTTGAGCGGAAATACCCAGATAATAAATCGCAATGACTTCTCATTTCAGCACTGTACACTCAAGAAAATAATTTTTGAAAGACATTCACATTACAATATCTCCACCCTCGGCAATTTTACACCCTCGAAAAGGCGATGGCGAATTTCTTATCTGTGTAATGCGACTTTTCATCTAAGTTTAAACGCCTTATAATTATAATAAGCGAATATATAACTGCATCACGTGAAGAAGAATTTGTGGCTTGCAGTTAATTAAAATTTAAGCAAATTTTGGGGTTTCATGTGTCAAAACCACAATATCACTATGAGGCTCACCGTAGTGGGGGACTACGGATTAATTTAGGCCATCTGGGGTTCCTTAGCGTCCATGCACCCAATGCACGGTACACTGGCGCATTTAGCCCCTATCGAAATGCGGCCGCCGCGGTCTGGGTTTGACTTCATGACCTCGAGCTCAGAAGAACAACGCCAAAAGCCCTACATCGTTATGAAGGGTTAGCATTTACAGAGGCAAGAACTTGTGAAGAGCCTGTTAGTGCGTAATTTTTGGCAAAAAAAAAGAAAGTTTGGCTTGCGCCAAATTAATTCGTGGGCTTAGTGAGAATGCAGGGACACTGAAATGAGCCGAAGTGTGCGTCACGTAAAACGAGCAAGAAAGCTGTAACATACATTTCACATTTAGTCTTTGAGCCGCCTCTATTTGGCAACGAAAGAAAGAAACGTGAATCAAATCTCAGGCGGCTGCCATTTCTCGAACCAACGAAGCACAGGCTTCTGCTTGGCCGAGCATGTCCTAGATCATTGAGCAGCACTGCGACAAAAAATTGTTGGTAATAGGGGCGGCCTTTTTGCTCTCAGTGAGATTACTATAGTTCTTCGATCGCTCTGACTGTGATGGCCAGGGCACGGGATCGAGGGTTAGGTTGTCGTCATGGTTCTGTGACTAGAGGGTTCTAGTACTCTCAGTGGAGCAGCAGTTCTGGTTGCTCAGCAGTGCATATCAACCCCCGGATAACATTAAATGTGATTATGAGACTCTGCCAGGGTCTTAGACACCCTCCGTTCGCCTTTTATGATATTCTTCTCGCTAAACGCATTTGCGCTCATGTATCAGGGATTAGATTATCGTTAATTTGAATGTCTCTGTGAGGGCTCTGAATGACCTTAAAGAAGGAAAACAGCTTCCTAACTTTTAAGGCGTAAGTGTAGCTGAATGGAGGAAATTTCCGGAAATTGTGCTATATATTAGGTGTACGCCATGGTTTGCGTTGCGTATTGATTATCAGAAATCATCGTTTCTTTGTAGTAGCCGAGAGATAGACGTCATATCCAGACATAAAAACGAAGCACGTAAACGAGGTGCAGGCATGATCTCATGCCTGCACCTCGTTTACGTGTTTCGTTTTTGGCTCAAACATTGGCTCAATAAAAGAGGAGCCACTCAAATATAATTATTACTATAAAGAACATTACAGAATCACACGCAACACGTTAACTTGACATATGCGGAAACATAGAAAGACATATTGTAGCCGGCTAATATTACCTGGTCGGGGCAATTCTAAAGAAATTGGGAACGTAATTATAGCGACCATCAAGCCCACGCATTTGCTGACTACCTTGCCAGACCCAGATGAATTACGGTGAATCAAGCAGTACTTGCAGAGATGTCTAACGGCTTTTTCGTCAACTTTGCAGTCATATACTTCATATTAATCATAGCGAATACGCTTTCAAGTTTCCTGCCTATGAATATCATACATTTGAATAAAAAATGTTACTGCAGCAGAAATAGTCAACACAGTTAGGCTGGTGAAGTCAGATAAAGCAGCCGAGCATGATCGAATATCAAATAACATATGAAGGGAAAGTATAGAACTTTGTGCCTATCATTGAAAAATATTTTAATCATGCTTTCATCTCGCTAGCTTATCGAGAGAAGCTGCAGGTTGGTATGATGACACCAATTTACAAATGCGGCGTTTAGAAAGAATTATCCAACTAGTTTACTTGCACAGTCTTGTCATGTATAAACACCCCATTTGAAAAGAAGGCATATTTAGCACCAGCGGATAAGGACAGAAGGGAGACGACAACCAGAATCCGCTAACTTCAACAACTTTATTTCCATGAAACAGCCACCTATTTGAAAAGGTTATTTGAGCAAGTCTCTTTCTGTGTACTACCTCCAAACGCTCGAATTGGAGGCGTGATTGTGATGTCACCAATCATGGTATCGGACACCTTGCAACCGAACTTCGCAAGCTATTGGCCAACAGTGCTTTCGAAAGAAGAACTTTGTGAAATTGGCCCCTGTTTATGCTAATTGCATTGCACATAACTCTCGAGCCAGTACATAATGAACCAAAAACCTCAGCCGCCGCTAGATTGAAAGGGGCCCTGAACCACTTTTCATCGAAGTGGAGAAAGGCATTTTAAGTGAAAATAGGCTATTTCAGAAATACTTGGCCGCAAAAAGTACTTTAATGTGTTCAGCAGAAGCGGAGTTATTGGCATTCAAACACGGCCTCCGCTGTGCTCCCGTTTCTTCTTCAATGTTTTGCACTGCGAAGCTATGGTGGAGTGGGGCGTGACCACAACGCTCCACGTTTGAAATGTCCCCGTGGCGCGCAGTTCCAATTTCATTTTGGATGTTAACGCAGACGCCACGAGTTTTGATTTTAGTGCCTAGAACGCGCTAAACGTACGCGAAACGTCGATGGCCTCAGCGAGCCGCTCTGCGCTTAGCCAGTGGACTCGTGGCGGCACCCCGGGGAGGCCGTGGTGTAGCCGACCGCAGCGACCAATAACAGCCGCGTATATGGCACTGCGCTTTATTACAAAAATAAATCTTACAGAAAAGAGTGAGGATCGTGGCTTCTGTTGTAAAGAGAGCATTTGAGAGAAAGGTGACTTCGCGCTCCGCTTGCGAGCTCCACGCACCGCGTACGACAGCAAAACTTAGCTGAGACGTTCACAGCTACGTATGCTACCCGCGGACTACGTTATTTCACCAAGCCCGAGGGGTGGTTCAGGGCCCCTTGAAAATAGTAATGTGCGACTATGCTGGATTTAGACATTGTTTGACCTAAGTCAGCTGCTTCTTTATTTATTTAGGTGCGTTATTGCCTTTGTGAGGCATTTCAAATGTTACCAAACATGGGTATGGCTTAAATCCCTTCTCATTCACTATATCTACTTGACACTGCTTCTGAGCAAGTATGAACATTAAGCTCGCGAGTCACATGGTAGTAGCGGCAGCAATAAGCTGTTTCAGAGTTTGATTAGGGTGGGCGGGGGGGGGGGGGGGGTGCACTGCAAGCACCAATGTAAAATTTTAGTTGCTGGCTACGGATGCTGTCTGGTGAAGCCTGCCTGGACGAGCAGGAATATCATTTTCTAAGTCGGAATCTCCCTAAGTTTGGCTTGAAGCCAGGTGATTTACACCATCTACAAGCATTTCGTGCATTAAAAATAGCTCCTCTGAGATGAGAGATGGCAGAGTAGTTAGTCATTATATGCTCAAGGAAAAAAAAATTAAGAAAAGAGAGACATGCTTTCAATTTTCTTTGAATAAACTGAAACGCATTTCAGCTGCATACAAGGCTCATGGCATTTTCAAGTCAAGCGACCCGGCACTCGACAGTGCAGAACAAGTTTTTACGACTTTTGGATGGTAGTAAACAAAATCTGTTCGAAGTTAGCGGTGCGGGGTCCAACAGCAAAGCAGTCGATGCACCGATGTTTTTCCTAACATATTTATAACCTTTTTTCCTGCATTTGATATTGCTTCCTGGAGTTTGCATAGCGGAGTCATCTGTTACGCCTGGCTGCAATTCCTAAGAAAGATTCAAGAAGGCACGGCAAACAGGGGCTTCTTCCATCATAATAAAGAACATTACAGATTGTTGGCGCGTGCTATATGCCACAGCCTACCAAAACCGCCGGCTGCGCGTGAGCATCATTTTTTTTAACAGATTACGCAGCTGATGTTTGTGCTTGTTGTAGCACGAGATGGCTGTATGGGACATTGAAATGTGTATCATGTCTTATACCGTGCCTAAAGCAGTCTCCTTTTTCTGTGCACAGCAAATTTTATTGTCCCCATATGTTGGTTTACCAATATTCTACAATTAAGCAAAAAAAAAAAAAACGCGGCTTGAATGGCAACAATGTGTGTGGAGCAGATGCCGAATGTTACAAGGTGCTTTTCTGAAGTAGTTTTACGTTTTGTTGACGACACTATGCCATCACGCAAGAACATATATGATGAAATAACTTTCTGAAACAAGCTTAGGGTACTGGAAAATTTGGAATCGTTCAGGGCAGAACAAAAATATAGGATGAATTGAGTGAAAAGCAAAACAGTAATAAGTTACCGCTGTTGCCTTGCCAGTGTGTTTGTCCATGTGCTTTGAAGAATGCATGCAGAGACACTTTGGCGAAATGGCAGTTTCCTTCTTTGTGCCTCCTTCTGCCTCCCGGTCGTGACAGCGATTGCTCTGTGTAGGATTTAGGGGTGGACAAGGTGCATAGCTTATAATATCAACGATGGTTCAGCGGCACCTGGGTTGAGGGCTCCACCCATGACATAGGGTTCCCGGCGCGGAGCGCCCTGGTGCGATTGTTTAACACCATTAAAGTTTATCCCCCTCTCTCTATCTCAACCGCAACTGTCGAAATAAAGGTACAAGCAGCAGGAGTATTGAAGTGCGAACGTTTAGACGTTCCTAACAAAACCTTTAGACATTGTGCTAACCAATAACAAAAAAAAAAACATTCTAATGCAAAATATTCAAAATAGTTGAAATTGTAAGCTTTTATATCCATCCGGTAAACACTTCGGTAATACATCGGTAAAGGAACAATGAAAAAAATACCTTGTGGTATTAGACCAATTAAACTACAACCAAATATTCTTCAAAATGTGCGCTTTGGATGAACTAAAACAATAACATTCACATTGTCATTTCCATTAAAATTCAAAATTTCCTACTGCATTATGAATACAATTCGCTATTAGGAATTCGTTATTTAAGAAATATTTATTTAAATAACACATTGTGTAGTTAAGCGGATGCACCATTAGGAGGACGCGTTGAAACCATTCAGCAATATCTAGCATGAAAAGTGTGCAGAGGGGACGTTTCACCAAAGCAAAAAGAGTATTTTGCAGAAATCGTTTCAGTGTTCTATTGTGAAATATCGAGCCTAAAGCTCACCAGGGGTATAACCCATTGAGGCGCCGTGTGCACAGTTGTGTACACCATGATTGCGCATCATAACGAAACACACTGCTCAATATAACAATATTGAAAGCATGTCCCGTGTATGTTGAGACACTTCTCAGTGGACGTTAACTGCAAATTTGAATTATATGTCAAGTGTTGAAAACTAAACGTCTGGCTGTTTTCTTGCATTCGGTGTCACTACGTCGTCACGTAGCGCGTAATTACTCAGGTCCTCAAATTTTACACCCCTGTGTAGAATTTGCGCCTTCGAGTCTACATCCTGCACACTGGACAAAGCTCAGTGAAGGAAAAAAATATTCAGCTCGGCTCTGACATACTTTTAATAATCATGTATGTCCAAAAGATGTGGGGAAACGGAATTATATGTGGCCAAAAAAAGACAATTTTCATCTTCGTTTATGCGTCTCACTCCTCTGAAAAATCCTTTCTGGCAGCACCTACAGCTTTTCTCCGTGGCTTACCTTTCAGTTATTGAGGGAGACACCAGTTATCATCGTGGAAATCGTTCTCATAAGCGCAGGCTGATTACGTTGTTTACGCAATGTAGCATACCGGTTTCCGCACAGTTGGCGCGTTTTCTTCGTGTTCGGGTGCACACACATTGAAGTGTGTGAACACGACAGCTCTGTTAGCGTTTAAAGATTTTGAAAATTCGAAGTACGATAAACCGGAATGTTGATATACAAACAAGCGTGTGACCACCAACTATGAGCAGTGCCACTTGTGGCGAACGTTCGAAACTCTGTTAAGCTACAGTTATTTACAAGCACATCCTTTATTGGAAAGGCAAACAAAAAACACCTTCTTTGCAAATTTCTAGCTTGTTTTATGATGGTTTGTGTCAATTCGGTATAAAGCGACGGACTATAATAATGGTGGGAAGTAATTTTGGCACCAGCATTGAATTAGTTTATTGCTCGTTCTGGCGTGTAATTTGGAGGACAAAATAAAATAAATTATGGTGTATTACGTGCCAAAATTACGATCTAATTATGAGGCACGTCATAGTGGGAGACTCCGGCATAATTTGGACCACTGGTGTTCTATAATATGCACCCAAATCTAAGTAAACGGGTGTTTTTCGCATTTCGACCTCATCAAAATGCGGCCGCTGTGGCCGGGATTTGATCCCGCGACCTCGTGTTTAGCAGCCAAACACCATAGCCACTAAGCAACCATGGCGGGTAATTTAGAGGACACAGTCGTCATGGAATTAATTAATTTCTCGTATCGAAATGAAAAAAAAAAAACATTTGTATGGGCACGTTTTTTGTTTCGTTGTCCCTCTTATTCACTCACATGGCAGTTCATTTCAGGTCAGACACATTTGACAAGAGCTCTGGAAATTGCTTAGATCACCGTATGGTATTTGAAGACATTAATTGAAAATGGGCCATGAGTGTTAACATATGAACTGCTTGCTTCGAAAATGACGTCTGGCCGATGAAGCTTGTTATTAATGAAAAAGAAAATTGATAGCTGAGTGAAATGTTGAAATCGCTTCCAATATAACGTAGGTTTTTCTCTAAAGAGAGTGCAATCAAACAATACCTGAAAACAAAAAACAACAATGAAATATAACCGATGCCAGGACCTGCGCAGGTCAAACTTTCCCGCACGCACGTGGACCAAAGAGATTTTCTTTTTTTTTTCATGTGGTAATGAAAACTGAGTTCTGCGCAATACCACGCAGTACAAATTGCCACACACCCCGTTCAACTGACTTTCTCTTTCTCGCAAACAAATAAGGAAAAGCGAGGTTAGCTTGTCATCTGAAACTCGCTTTTTCCTATTTTTATGAGACGGGCTTTCATTTCACCCCGAGTACTGTTCTGAAGCCGTGTATTGTTCTTGAAACGGGTGCCTTTGTCTTTGCTGAAAAGGAGAACAAGCCTCTACGCTGGCTGACAAAAGGGCGGAGGAACGAAACTTGAGTAAATACGCATAATCAGAACTTGTGGTTTCAAGTTTTATTTGTTATTGTTTTGTACCTTTTCTGCTCAGCTGGTGATTTGTGCTGTTCCGATGGACGGTGGAGAGCTTTTTTTTTCAGAAACTCCGCTGAATATTACCTTAGAGAAGAGAAGTGAACTGTTGTCGATATGAGTGGCGTTATCATGTTACAAAATCTCTCTCTTGCTGGTAGAGCTGCATACGGCAGCGTAACTCTTGTTAGCGCCAGTTGTACTCTGCTTCTTTGTTCGCAGTTTCTCCGCGTATCTTTGAATAAGTTCAAACTGATATACATCCCAATCTCCACAACTGGATCACACTCTTTCTTTCTCTCTTCTCTACATACCCTTGATTAGGAAAGACCTCTATGGCCTAGCTCACTGTCTCTCTTTCTCTCTCCACGAATGTGATTTTCTCGGCCAGCCTACTTTTTGATAGTTTTAGAGAAGCTACAAGTCTGCAGCACCGGAAATAAGTAATAATGAAAGCCCTAATTTTTTACAGATATATACGTATGTGCTCATTCGTGAGCAGTAGAAATATTTACAATGTCAGGATTCGTGTTCAGTGCGAACTTGACCTGCCATGGATCGCAATATAAACGAACAGACTCCTGGCAGTTCGGCAAATATTTTTTGACATGATGGGCCAACGAGAGGCTGAGTGCGCATCATTTACGTGGTTAAGCTTTCTCATTCAAAAGGGTACAGACTAATTAATGTCCGGGTCAAACACTACGCCGCACGCGGCGCCAGTCACATGCACGATAACTACCAGCTTAATAAGCCTTAGCATTTGCGTAATGTTTTGATAACATGCATTCGCCACGCATATCACTGTGTCGTCAGTTTAAAAAAAAAAGGCGCGACATCTCGAAGAATGCAACTCTATTGTCGGAATAGTACCTCTATGATAAATAGCGCTCAACTGCAGGTAATAGTTTTCTAAGCCGGCGGATCAGTTGACTGACTAGCAGTTCAGTGTATGGCCTGAAGCCCCGTCTCCCACGGCACTTTTCGCCGGTACATGGAGAAGCATGTCTTACACAACACGTCATCGCTTCAAATAGCCTCTTGTCACGTTCAAAAGTATGAAATGGCCGTTTAGTACTCGGGGAGCTGCAGCCATAATTTTTTATCGTGATTGAGTGCTTTGAGTGTCACGTCAGAGATTTCCCGCTAGAATGAATTGGCGGGCGAACGCTCCTCGTCGCGTGCTGCGCAGCCATTTTTCAAGAACGCTTGGTGGTAGGAAAAGACGCGCGCATAACCGGTACTGCAGAGCGGCAGCCTCGGTGCGAAGCACCGAGACAAGTGCGAGGACCACTGCGCCGTCGACGCGTTTACTCACATTTGGGAAACAACCGGGCTGAAAAAAAAAATTGTATGTTGCGGCCCACTTCCTTCCCGCCGCACGCTGATAATGCAAGCCGTAAGGCAAATCGAAAACGCAGACGGCGCTATGCGGCACTTCACGGCACTTCGTGCTTTTGTTTCTGGTGTTTAATGAAGCAAAAATGCTGGCAGTGATTCGTTTTGTACGCCATATGTAAGATCCATTCGTTACTTGATAGCCATCTGTAACAGCCACTGCAAGACAATAAAAATGCAGAGAAACATACGCACGCATATATAGATATATATATATCCATGTGTGGGGTTATTGACCAGTCCCAGGGTTAATTCTCATATATATATATATATATATATATCACAAGAGGCCAACAATGACACCAAGGACAACATATAGGGGAAATTACTCGCACTTAATAATTGAATTAAAGAAATAATCAATTATTGGAAATGAAAATGGATGAAACAACAACTGGCTGCAGGTGGGGAACGAACCCACGTCTTCGCATTGCGCGTGCGATGCTCTCACCATTGAGCTACCGCGGCGCCGTTTTCCCATTCACTTTCTGGGGTATTTATGTCTTACAACTAGAACTAACCTTGGGGTGTTAGCCAGCGCCACCACTCACACTCCCAGGGTTAGTTCTAGTTGTAAGACATAAATACCCCAGAAAGTGGATGGGAAAACGGCACCGCGGTATAGCTCAATGGTGGGAGCATCGCATGCGTAATGCGAAGACGTGGGTTCGTTCCCCCCCTGCGGCCATTTGTTTTTTCATCCATTTTCAGTTTCATAAATGTATCATTTCTTTAATTCAGTGAGTAAGTATGAGTAATTTTCCATATGCTGTCCTTGGTGGCATTGTTTGTTGGCTGCTTATGATATGATTAATAAAAATCTGCACCTCGGTTCCCTTTCTTCTCGATTATATATATATATATATATATATATATGCTCATAATATATGTGGATTTATTGACCAGTTGCCTTCCCCCAAAAGGATCGTGTACTCCTGCCGCCTGCGGCTAAAAGGACGTTCCACTTCCGCCGCCAAGGTTTGTGAGTGATGGCGCTTGCTAACACACCCAGGGTTAATTCTAGTAGTAGTAGTAAAACATAAATACCCCCGAAAGTGGATCGGAAACGCCGCCGCGGGAACTCAATGGTAAGAGCATAGTACGCGTAATGCGAAGACGTGGCAACGTTCCCCACCTGCTGCAAGTTGTTTTTTCAACCACGTTAAGGTCAATGGATCTACAATTTCTTGAATTCGAATAGTAAATACAAGTAATTTCCCTCTTGTTAGCCTTGTTTTATACGTTTGTTGGCTTCCTATGCTATGATTATTACAATCAAACCCCTCGGTTCCCTGTCTTCTCGTATATATATATATATATATATATATAGCTAGGGTATTTTTAAATAGGTCGAACGTATTTCGAAGGATGAGGAGCACAACGTCGCGGTTACCTTCAGTGTACTTGCCCAACAGTGTTTAGGACTAGGTAATACGTGACCTACCGCTACCACATGACCGGCTTCCCACACTTCCTACACACTTTTTTAAAGTTTCACACTCCTAATTCTAACGCATTCAAAATGTTTTGAATAATTGAGCTAAGCCTAACGTAGGGCGTATTTTCGGAAGCATCGGGCAAGCACAATTAGTGTATGAAGATATGTTCGCAAAACGGCTAAAGCTCAAGTAAGCGACTACATTCAATAGCGCAGGTACTACGAGGTCATTCTTGATACACTTGGGGCAGACAAGGTGTGACACACCAAGGCAATACGGTTGCTATTAGGGACACCTTAGTGGAGGGCAGCGGAATAATTTTGAGCATATGGTTTTCTTTAAAATTCTTGGCAGGTAAGTGTTTCTGCATTCCGCCCTCATCGGAAAGGGGCTCATACGTCCGCGAATTGAAATGAGACCGCATACTGAGGTGCAAAATGCCATATAGCCCGCTCAGTCGTCAGGCACCACAAAAAATTATTACAAGGTAGGCTTTTCTTGTAGATGTCATGACGGTGTGCATAGTGCGCAACATAGTGCGCAGAAGGAAGTAAAATAAAGTGAGATAAATGAATGCGATAAGCAGTACGGTAATAATTTATTAAATATTATAATTACGCAGAAGAATAAACTAAATAAACCAGCCTTGGTAGCCAGATGGCTACGGCGTTGAATGCTAAGCTCGAAGTCATGGAATTCTCGCATTCGCATGATGGCAGAATGATTAAAAACACCGCCCAAGCACTCTGTACAGGTGGTTAACCAGCGAAGCTGAAACGTGCGGCCCCGGTGTTTAGCAGGGGGTTAATCCCGACTCTGTATTGAAGCGTTTCTCAATTATTGGTTACATATTTTTGTTTCTAGTGAAACGCAAGTGCCAATGGCGGGCGGATGCTGCTAATGCCGAGTTAACTCGAGATATCGAACGCATGTGACAACGGCGAACCGAGGAAGCGGCGTTGCGGGCAGAGCAGCGTCAACGTGGCAATGGCGGGAACGCGTTCACTAACGACGTCACTAACGGCGCTGCCTATGGCGCGCGCTTGGGTGCGACGTAGAGAACGACGTAACTGACGGCGCAGCCAATGGAGACGTTCAGCGAAGCATGGGACGAACGGTTTTTCGTTTCGCCTAGCCATATACAGCTTTCGCTGTAAAAACTCGTTTGCTTAGATTATTCCTAATTTTCTTGAAATAAGGTAAGATTGTCTTGAAGAATGAAACCAAGAAATAATACAGGAATGCAAAATCAAGGCAAACCAACACGTTTTCTTAATAATTTGCAGCCCTAGAAGTTTTCGGCATGATATCATGAGTTACGTCGTTGTACCATATATTAGCTGCTTCCTAAACACAACAGCGTCTGCCATACAGGCTTCTCACTCTCAGTCCTTCCATTTATAAAGTTATGTTCCCTGTCGTCATATTGAGTGGCGGGCGTCGCCTTCTATCAAGTATCCATGATTATCATCGTCGGTTTTGTTCTTCTTGCATCGCTCCTTTCTCTTATGTACAAACGTTTGAAGCCAGAAGCCTTTATCGATCGCCACTGACAACTTATGCCTCGGGATATAATGATAACGGCTAGGATAATGGCGTGCACGTCAGGCGATCAGGATCGCCATTGACGACAGGGTCACCGTTAAGCGATTGTGTGCGCAGCGTGTGATACTCGTTTTCACGCTTTACTTTGTTTTGTTGCTAAGTTAGGGAAGCCCTGCGGACATGGCTTTGCTGGGGGCGACCTTGGGACAGCTTGATAAAGAAACAAAACATAGCTTTCATGAAAGCGCTGAATCAATGCTTGCATAGGAAGCCAGCCTATATAGAAGACATAGGTGTTTCAGGGCGGACAGGGGCCTTGCTGCAGGTGAGTGATAGATCCTGTTGAGTATAGGCTTTCAGAACGCCTACAATATAAAGACAGTTTTTATTTCGGTGGCACACCAATAATAACTGCAGGCTACTTATGTTGTTAAAAATTGAAGCAAGAAAAAGCTGAGCATGATTGAAGAATACTCGAGAAAGATATCAAGAGCTGACAAACTGCGACCGGATCAGACAGGCAATAATAGGCGTTGGATTATGGACAATAAGTTCGCTTAGCCACTACTGCCATTTCTATGGGAGGAGAACCTACACGCTTTTATTCAAGTAAACATCTATACCTCAGGGCAAGCCCCACAAAAAAAAAAAAACAAGCAGAAAAGGCAAGCAGAAGAAACAAAAAACAAACATGTATCTCAGCTTACGACAATATTTTCACCACACAAAAAAAGAAACATGCACGAGAAAAATGAGCATTCCTCAAAAATAGCAGGTGTAAACTGAAAAAAAAAAAACTGTCAGCCCTTCCACTTGGGTGGAGATGGAAGACCCGCGAAGCTGTACTATGGTGGGAATTATCTATTTAGAGTTATGACTATTAAAATGTGATGGTGTAATTGGTTATTTGAACTATTAAAGAATGAGAAATATATATGATCTGGTGGTTTTTAATTAGTTACTGACCACAGGGACCATGGCCTTATGGTCGCTACGGTACACCGCCATAGGGTGTACGGAAAAGGTTAGCACGTTCTTCATAAACACGTCACCAACGCCGCGCGTGTTCGGTGCGAATGCGCGCAAAATGCCGCCGCCGTCGACAACAGTTGTGTGCGTTGTTTGTATAACCGCTCACAACCTTGGTCAAAACGCTGGCGGGAGCAAGCGTGCCAGGAGCAGCAAGCAAAGGTTCAGACGATCTATCGCTGCAATGGAAACTGAGTGGCGAAAGCACAGCGCATACGAAGGTAGGAGCCGTGTTGCAGATAGCTTTCAAGATACGGTGCGCGCGACCGCCCGGCGCCGCTCAACGTACAAGTTACTCGCAGCGCAGAAGCCGCAACCCCTCCCTCCCACGCTGCCTTCCCGCTGTTCTCCTCTCGCGTAGGAGATTGAGTCGCCTGTTCCCCTTGCGGCCGGTTGCAAAATACGCATTTAGTGCCGCAGTGCCTCCCTTCCTCCCTCCCGTCCCTCCCACGGCCTTTCGCGCGACGGAAGAAGTAGCGTTTGCTCTCCGCCGTGCGTTCGCTCGCCTTGAAAGCGCGCGTTCCTCGCGCGCTTTCACTGGCACATACAGCATACGGCCAATGAGAGTTTTTTTCTACATCCGGACGCGACCATCGAAGACTGAGCCCTTAACAGCTTCGCTGTAAAAAGCGTCAGTTGCAATCAAATTGCAAGTGCTATCCAATAAACTCTCTGTTTTAATCTCAAAATGCGGCAAACATACATAGGCACGACGCAGGCGCGTGCATTTTTCTCCAAGAGCAGTAGTGAGCAAGAAGGCTTACATGCCCACAAACCAGGGAAACTGGGAAAATGCGCGCGAGGATAGATAATTTGCTGATATATTATTTTTTCTCTATAGTTTACAAGTGAATGACGCACTGGCACACATAAAAAAATGAAGCACACCTAAACTGAACCATTCCACTAAGCAACATACAACTCTCTCGTACATGTTCTGAGGGAATACAAAGGAAGGCGTTCAGCGTTTGCTAAACCACGGCCGCTGGATACCTTTTTTTGTTTATCGAGCGGCCGTGGCTAAACTATGTGGATTAGGTTTTCACTTTACTGAAAGAGCGGTGCCGAAGCCAGAAGGCATTTTATTGCGTCACTGCTATAACGAGCACCCATTTGACTTCCGTTGTGCCTCTTAACAATAAAATCACCCAACAACAAAGACAAAAGCCTCACAAATGTCTATGTTGTCAGGCATTCTAAGCATATGTTGTCTACCTTTTTTTTTCTCTTTTTTAGGGCAGTGTAAGGAATGTTTTTTCGTTCCAGTGAGGCCACCGGATCTTTCTCTGAAGAAACAAAACAAAATTGTAAGCGTCAACACCTCTTGCAGATTTCCAAGTTTTGCATGTCTTTCATGTCCCGGATGTCTTGGACAAAGAGACGCAGTTTTCTTTTTCAGCTATTCCGTTGCCCTAAAAACATATATCGCATGTATCGTAAACCATGTATTACCTAGAACAATCGTACATGGGTAACAGCTGCGACAGTCACTGTGATCCGCATTTATTCAGCGTCTGATATTTGACATTTTCTCATTTACGCTCGCGCACACAGTGCGTTTCTGGACCTCAACGATGTAGGTCTTTGCCTTTGTGTGTAAATTTTTTAGCTGTTCTTATTTTACTATGTTCACTCATGATTATTTTTCGAGCGTGTTTTTGCGACCTTGGAAACAACACACAAAAGGCGTGACCGAACCTGTAAGGGTTTCCCAACACTGTGAGCCGTTCGAGATCTTGTCCACTTCCTGTTTTATCTAACGCAGGCTTGTTCGCCTTCCATTTTTTTATTCCAAGTAACATTCACATTTTTTTAAACAGAAGCTACTGCCATATTGTGCCGAAGTTGGTACCAACGTTGTTAGAAAACCTGTGGACACTTTTTTTTTCTAACGTCTTCTTTACGTGCTTCTTTCCTATCCGAAAGACGCATTGAAGAAGAAAGAAATCAAGCAAGCTAGAAAAACAACATTTTCTTCGTTTCCCAAGCAATCAAAAGAGCAGAAATCTATAAATAATAATAAAAAATACAATGCAAGCACTCGCATCGGTAGGCGCCGTATGTTGCGCATACGCACTTTTTTGTACAAGAATGTTAAGTTTTGTTATGTCTAACGCCAAAATCAGAGCACTAAAGCAAGGCAGAGAAAAAGAAGACATGGCGCGACTGCTGATCCGTTTTTCTCTGTCCTTCGTTTATTCGCTGATATTTGTGTTCGACATGACTGAATGCAATGCAAATAGCAGAACTTGCCGTCTTGACATTTCCTAGTTGAACATGTTGAACTTTTTGTCTCTGAGAACAGTGTGGACCACAAGAAAATTAAATAACGTGTACGTCTAGAAGCCATATTTATTCTTCTGTGTGTGTGTAACAATGCAATTGGACTATGCGTTTCAGCTGGAGCTACACAACTGAAACCAACTGATGTACTTATATATCGAAGATCTAAAAACTAGCGCTAAACAAAAATAAGTAAGGCATGTCTTTCGAAACTTCTGTAAAAGACAGAAGAGATAAGGCAAAGGCAGAAAGGTTGACCCAGCTGTGTTTCATTCGACAGAAACATGAGTTCAAGGAAAGCGAAAGCCTTTGCTTGTATCTTTGAAAATTTCTAAACAGGACAGCAAAGATCCGTATTTTTTTCGTCGGGCCTACTTTGTCTCACCATCAGTTCAACTTGACTGTTATGTTTTGTTAACGTAGCGAAATCCGAAGGTTGGCTTTGCTTGGCAGGGTTGCTGTGTTAGATAATAAAAGTACATAGGTGTTTTATGTCTGCCCAAGTTTTGTGGGAGATAGTAGATGTTGTTAGTGATGCTGGCTACGTTTCTAGTATATTCTCTGATTTTATGATTTCCTACGCGTATGCATACCAATGCGCACAGCTTCCCAGAAGGAACGATAATGTGCGCGCGCACAAGGTTCCTGTCAGCAGCGGAAGCCAGCCTTAGCTCCGGCTGAGCCAACTGAGTGTACGCGACGATGCGTACACTTGGTTTCGTTGCTTTTGCAGCGAGGTCCACTGCGCGTCTCCGGAGGAGTTCTCACCACCCACGAGTAGCCCGCGCATGCGCCGTTGATGGCAGGACAGCCCCGCGGTGCGAATACACCTCACGTGGCTTATAACTGCTACCGAAATACAAATAAATGAAAAAGAAGATGCCCCGAAATGTACGAATACAAACACTTATGGAGCGCAGAATGCCGTATCTTCAACACAAAAGCGCCATGCAAGTCAAGTTTATTTGAGCATCTTCTTTGCTTAGACTTGGAAACTCTAACCAAATCCCACTGACATACATGAGGTTCTGGCGTTGAGAAAACGGCGAGCGTGGAGATAAGTATGTGCTGCCAGTTTCTCCATGAAATGTTTGGACGTCATTTCTCCACAGTCGCTAGTGACCTCAAAGACAAAAACCCGACCCATGCCACGTGATCGTTTTGCCATAAAATGCAGCAAAAGTTATAAGAAAAAAAAGAAGTAATCTCGTCCTTGGCAAATGCACTGCGTCGGAGAATGTGTGCAGCCGTAAGTATGCCATGGCGAATAGCGCCTCCCCAGCCCCTCCCCCTCCTCTCCGCAATCGACCTCGCCAGCAGCGAAGCTCGTGAGGCATGATCTACCGGCGCGGGCCCATATTAAACTTTATTGCTGAGAAGTTTGGCACCGGTGCGGTAGGAACGTGTCCGGGTCGATAAGGGAGGAGTGTTTATGGTCAAGGGCGCCTAGGAAACTTAACAGCGTTCCTTACAGAAAGAAACAAAACATAACAAAAAACTACTCAATCCCCGAAGCTATGAGTATAGGCTTGATGACTGTAAAAATGCAGAGACTCGCCTTGTCTCAAGGTATAGGTGCTATGAGTAGTAATTGTGTTATGGGGCTCATGGTTACCGCCAGCTTGTCCTAATATGGCCTTTGAATTTAATTTTTATTTTCAATAATAATAATAATAATAATAATAATAATAATAATAATAATAATAATAATAATAATAATAATAATAATAATAATAATAATATATATTATTATTATTATTATTATTAGTAGTAGTAGTAGTAGTAGTAGTAGTAGTAGTAGTAGTAGTAGTATTAATAACATTGCATATACTTCTAATCAGTTATACTGTAAGCGCAAATCATGTTCTAGCACTATTACATTACTGTCACTAGCATCAATTGATTGCCGACAATAATCGCGTGAACCTTCTGTTCCTGTTGTTTATTTCGAATAGGAAGAGGCCCGCGAGCCGGCGGCATCCAAGAGATCCTATGCGCATGATCAAATTCGTTCGAGGTATTCTCACCTGCGCCGGACTCCCCAGTCGTATCGTGCATCGTATTCTACTCGAGATCACCAATGATTATAGACCGGTCCACGTTCCTGCCTGCCATTGAGAACACTGAACTGTGCATACAATACAAAGCTAGCTTTTACAACACCTGCTTTATAGTTCTTTAAGGCTTTTCCTAAGTCACTGTAACTATTTCCTTCCATGCTTCGCATAATATGCAAGTTGTTTTCTTCTTCTTTCGTTTGTCACCTCACCTTGCACATCATTGAGTGTAAACTGTTCTTTTTCGTAATTCTGCTTATACATTTTTTTTTCGCATGCATACTGCATCCAATTGCTGTCTCTGTGGGCATTTTCTCTCGTTTTCTTTCTAGTGACATTCTATTATTTTGTTTTTACTTAACTTTTGGTACTGTACCCATGCGCCAGCATTCGGCCTGAGGGTTGCTCCTGTTCCCGTTAAATACCAAATTGATTACATAATAATTATGTAAATATGAACAAATACTACACAGAGTGGAACAGAAGTTGGCTATCTATTTTCTCGTGAGTAAGGCACCACACTCGCCGGCTTGAAGAGGAAAGAAAAAAAAAGGAAGGGGGAAGTAGAGCAGGGCACGCCACAGCTCATCAAATCCAACAGAGAGTATGCTTAATACAAACCGTAATCTAGTCCAGTAGTTCAGAAGAATTCAAGCACAGCTTTGTGAAAATCCAATCGAGTCGAAGTGCGACCTTTCAGAAATAAGAAACCATTTAGCGTAGTTCGAGAAAAGATGAAGCCGCTGAAATGTTCTCTGAAGCACACAGTGTCAGGTGTTGAAAGCTGGAGGAATTCTAAAATGAAGTGCTCGAATGTTTGACTTTAGTTTCTATTAGCCGGGCACGAAGGGTTCAGCGCACGTCGTTTCCCGAGGTGGCTTCGTGCTACAATAATGAAAGGCCCACGTTGAGGAAAAGCACACTGCACAGAGGGTTAAAACACGGTGAGAGAGTGGTGTAGGGTAAACTTCCTTGACGACACGGTAATTCAGGCGCGATCTTTCTAACTTTGGCATATAAGCAGCAGGGCGTAGGCGAAATTGCATAAAGTGTCGCAAGTTAAGTCAAATTGATGTCCTAAAGTCGCAAGAATATGAGCGGCTTCGTTTTCTGGGATAACACTGCGTGACGCTGTTTCATGGGCTCTCCTGAAAACTTCACGCGGTCAGTCAGTGTTGTAATGGTAGACGCTGACGACAATTGCCGTGAACCATATTGAATTCAGGTATGTTATGTGTAATAATGGCAGAGAATACGCATGTCTCGAGCTCGAGAAATACCATCCACTCATGTTGGTCCCTGTTGGGATTCGACAGGTTTGACAGTACACGGCAGTATGTCCTGCAGGTCTGCGCCAACTGACAAAATGTCTTCCAGAGGACTCGTACTCAGAGTTTACGAATGGTTACACAAACGCTTCTCCTCATGAAGTCAACCCAGCAGATACGTTTATTTTGGTGCAGAACCTGCAGCGGCGTGTGCTTTTCGAATAAGAAACACGACATGACCAGGATCTGCGTAGCAGTTAGGCACTAATATGGCACTTAAGTATTTCAATGAAAACCATACCACATGATGAATGGCAAGAGCAATTATCCGTCCTTTATTTCTGCTATGTTACTTGAAGAATTTGTAGGTTGTTAAAATCTATAAATAGAAGCTGTCACCCAGCGGTGACTGCAAGCTTTTCATCAGCGCCCTACAATCCTGAACAATGGCGCACAGTTACCTACCATTCCTTTAAAGACTTAATGCGAAAATGCGAAACGCTCGGCTAAGGCGAGTCGTCTGAAATGAGGGATCCTCGTCGCAACTTTCTCTATAGAATTGGTCATGCTGGACAATTTCGCTTGTAAGAGACACAAAAGTACCAATTCGTCGTTTTCTAAGCATTGTACTTAAATGAAACTGACAACGAAAACACTAATTGTGATTGCTACCCGCAAAAATTGTAAAGGCGGGGGTAGGGGGCGAGAGGGGGAAGAGGAAGGGGTCTTTGCTCTGGAGACAAGAGCCTGAAAATACGCTCGTGCACTAATCTTCAACTAAGCCTTAAAAAAGTGGGACCAAAGACGCTGTGCTCTAAAAGAGACAAAAGAGAGACACTGATTGGAAAGCGAACGAAAGAATAAGATATTCAGCTTATATATTTACCAATACCATATCGATTGATTTGATTATCACTGTAAAAATGTTCAAGTAGTCGTAGTCATAGCCTCCACCCAATGGGTGTTGAAACTTTTCTGCTTATCTTTCTGAGCTTCACTCTGTTTCCTTTCATTTAATGTCATCGATATCTCTAGAGACTTTCTCTTTTTTCTCGTTTGAACAGTGCGATAGGGTTTTTTTTCCCTTTTTAATGATGTTGTCATACTCGGGAACCTTTTTACGTATCTGAGCTCACCCTTTTTCTTTCTAAAAAGCATTTTTAAGAGCACTTGGATGTTTTCTCAGAAAAAATAACCTTCCTTGTCCTCATAAAGTATCACTCCTTCAACGCACCTGTGCGAAGGTTTCGCATTCCGTAATCGAAGCTGAGCCTCATGAAAACACTAGCTAGGCAGCCGAAGTTAAGCGGGTTCTGCGCTTTTATCAAAACAAGGGGCTGCTCAAAATGCCTGACCACTGACACCTAAGTGGTGCAAGATTTCCCTTTTGTTTGTCCTTATCCGGCGACGGACGCCTTCCGTAAGTACTGCGAGACTCCCTTATAATACTAGATCGATTGAAGTAACGTAAGATGGCCAAGTCTGAAGCACATGCGGCATTACTCTGCATGAGATTCATGAAAAGAGTTGACATCCCATTTCACGGACGCTGGTGACCTTTAAGCTGGCGCCAAGTTATAGAGAGAGATTGAAAATATTTATTTGGACCATCGAGGTCGAGTGGGTGGTGTCCTCATTCTCTGCTGTCCATTTGTCTTTATGCATCCTGATTATTTGTAATACTAACCGAAAGAAATTGGTTCACGAAGCCTTGCTGCAAACGCGTGTGCATGTCATATAAGTTAATAGTACTGTCACAAGAACAGGAAAGTAACAAAAGAGTGCAGGTGATAGCTGATACACGTATCCATGACTTTTTTTCTTTATGCGCTTTTTCAGGTACGAGATAATGCTCGAGAAAATGTGAAGTATGTGCACCTTGCTTGTACGAAATTCGTAATTTGTTCAATTCGTTTCAAAGCACTGTTGTAAGTGAAATGAGTTTTTAACTTTGGACAGACAGACAGACAGACAACGAACTTTATTTGATCCTGAGGAGCTACTGTCAAGACCCCCTAACGGGAGGCCGTTGTAACCGCTGGCCGCGCCCCCGTAGAGGACCGAACGCCGTGACGCTCCGCCCTTTGTAGGAACACATATTTCATTAAGAAACAAAATGCCTGGAAGATTGTATTGCTTTTGCCTAAATATAATAACGACAAAAATATTGTGTTTCGCAATATCAAAGATTCTAAGTGCAGCTCATATATGTGCAGATGTTTCAAGCGTTAAAAGCTTTTTTTTCCAAGTTGCCTTTTCATGGCAGCAATGCAGTACACAAAAAGCAAAGTTTGCATCAAGTTAGTTCAAAACTCTTGAGCCATTTTCGGGCTACAGTTGCTCGCAGTGAACCAAATGCTCTTGCTGGGAGCTCTTAGTAACTAAAGAACACAACCTTCAAGCACAATGCCATCGTGCGGCTCTCTATAGTGTAGCTGGCTTTTTTTGAAGCGTTGGTGCAAAAGTCGACCATGGCAAGTGTGAATTAACAAATGCCCCTGCTTGGTTCTGAAGACAGGGAACCACGTTCTGGATGCTGCATCGCTCTGAATGACATTGAAGGGGGACAAGGTAGTCGCAAAAGGCCAATGACGCGATAGTCAATATGCTAGCTAATATGCACGATAAGCTTTATGAAATGACAGATTTCAATTTAATACCGTTTGTTTCACGTAACTGGAACTAAACTTTAGAAATAGTGTAGTGTACTATATTCTTCGTTGTCCTCTTGGGCACTAAAACCGTTTTTTAAGGCTAATTAGTTAGTAAATTACTTACGTTTACGTAAGCAAACTTGTTATATTAGCGTGAGGGCATAAGTCGTAATCCAGCAGTTGTAGATCACGCTCATGAGCACCAAATGAATATATTTTCACGTGGTTATCTCTTTCTTGTTTTTTTTTCTAAGCTTCACAGAAAGCCCACGAAATATGAAAACGTGACGTCACTGCACGGTTGAGTGCCGGCATTGCAGTGCGTTCAGTGTAGCTTCTAAAGAACGAAGCCCGCGTACTCATCTAAGAAGAAGTGAAGATAAGCGCAAAACAATTTTCCTATGCCACTGCAATATCGCTCGGAATGTTGGAGCACACGAGAAAGCTGGACAAGTGCATGTGAGCAGCGCCACATCGGGACTTCCTTTAACAAAAGGCGAATTGCGGCATATATTATTACAAATCTCAGCCCGTGGTTGCAGAACGACACGGCTCGATTTGAATTCAAAATCTTCAGAGGTACTTAACATTGACCCTTGGCTTTTCAATGTAAAATACCGTCTACATTGGATACAAGAATAACCTTGGAAATGAAACTGAAGGTCGAACAAAAGCTTATGTTATCTGGAATGGCATATTCTAACGTCAACGAACTATTCTCTCTGTATTGCGCTTCATACCGTCAGTAGGGATCGCACAAAAATGGGTTATCTTAAGAGATTCTCAAACCGCACTCACAACACTAGAGAGCACAGACGAAACTGCATTGAATACACTTTTGGTATATGAAAGCCTCAAAGAACAAATGAATTCTACTGCAAGAAATCACATTCTAACGTATCAGTTGATACAAAGAAACTGCAGCATTCTTGGAAACACTGCAGTGGGTGCTGCTACAAAACAGGCGCACGAAAATTGAAATACAATAAATCGCCCTCTTACCGATACTGCAATCCACCTGTTGCTGAGACAGATATCCTGTCACCCTAGCAGGAACACCTGCTTTGGTCAGAAATCTTAGTGCTCAGAGTAATCCCATTTTGAACCTAACGTTCAATTCCACCAATGTTGAAAAATAGTAGACATTTCGTAGCTTTATTGCACCTTCTGCAGCTTGGCAAAGTATTTACGCGTCACTTTCTAACAAGGATTTGTTTGAATCCGTCCTAGTCCGCATTGTGACTGTCGCCATGTTGATTAAGACGTAAAAGACCACATTCTCGAGTCTATGACATTATACCGCGAGGCGAAGACTAAAGGCTGACCTAATTTTGTGAGACTGCAGATCGATCACTTTTCGTCCTTCTACTCTCTAATGTGCCTCCCGTTACCCGTGCGCGGGAGTTCGCCAATATTGGTGATATTTGACCATTTCCAGTGCTTTTCAGTTTTTTTCTGCTTTTGGTGTTGCTTACCCTTCAACGAGGAGTAGACAGGCCCAATAAAGACGACGAACCCTGTTTTCATTTCGTAGAAATAAAACTATGAAAAGATGAAACCAGTGTCATTGGGTGTTCCTGGACACACTCTATGACTTCTTAATTGCCACTATTGCCCTTCAACGAATATATTTTTCATTAATAAACGTAACTTATTAACAAAGCAATCGAAATGAATTGAATTTCGGGATTTTACGTGACCTAACCACGATTTCGTTATGGGCACACCGTAGTTGCGGGCCCCCAATGCACGGGTAACGGGCATTCTTGCATTTCGCCCCCATCGAAATGCGGCCACCGCGTCCGGGATTTGATCCCGCAAACTCGTGCTTCGAAGTGCCACACAATAGCCACTAAGCCACCACGGCGCGTAACAATCCAATCGCACTAGAGAAAACAGTCTGAGTAAATGAAGACGACTACGAACAATATGGTGGTGGTAACACTTGCGTAGGATGTAACACTATGTTTGATGTTTAGTTTTAATTACGTGAAACACACGAACTACGCAAAAATTAGCGGTTGCATCGTCTACAGATTCCGCCACTGTCATGAATGGAAATTTCTCTGAGTCAAGCTTTGTTATGGATAAGACTGGGCGAAGAACAGAATCATAGAGGCAGAACCAATGTTTCGACAACGGGCCTTCGCCTGTGCAACAGGTGTTTTTTTAGAGAAGTGTGGTTATTACAAAAAGTGCAGGCAGTCCTATATAGGCTAATTCTATTACAAGTCATGGTTCTACACTTAAACGCGATACTTGCACAAGTCCTGCATGGACGGCATGTAACAATACAGCTTGCTCTTACTGGTACGGGCGCAGACCTCGAGAAGTGTCGGAGCTCAATTTGGTGCACGGTACTATTCGCCAGGCATCCGGCTTCGCTGTCGTTCTTCTTCGACGTGCCCTGATTTCTGCCTTCTGTGCCACCCTTTCTTCGGGGCACAAGCCTGCCACTTAAAAGGCTTTTACGACTCCTGCGTACGTGTGTCGAGCCCTTGTCACCCTTCCTTCTTAGCTATGTCCTTACGACAGCCGTTAAAGCGCTGATATAGTCCGGTGTAACGCTGGCGCACTCCACGCGCGACGCAGTTACGCTATACGCCGGCGAAAAGCGCACGCTCAAATGTCTAGCATCACGCCGTAGTCAGCGCAACCGGCAGCTTTCGGCGAACTTTGACAAGGTCAGCGCGGAATTTAAGCATGTTCTATGTCATGCAGCAGCCGCTATGCCAGAGTTCACAGAGTGCTAGCTTGGCTAGCCGCCAGCATGCTGGCCTACCCAGTGCCCAGTGTTAGGCGAGTTCACGAATGGAAAAAGTTACGAAAAGTTACTTGCGAATAAAACAAAAGGCTTTACGCCGAATACACTGTAACTTTACAAAAAGGGCTTTGGTCGCACTAGGCAAAACGTTCAAAGGAAATTTTTTCGGTTTCAGGATAACGAATAGGCTCTTGACATGTTACGGAGAAAAAAAAAGACGACCTGTTTGACGCATCTTCTTACCTCGGCTTTGGCGAGGTAAGAAACATTAAGGAGGAAATAATTGTCGGCTTCGCAGCGCTCTCGATCTCCTTACCTGCTACTACCGTTTAAAATGCCAAAGAACTTGAAATGGTTTCTGTTAGTAACCTCAGAAATTTCTCAGGCGCAGTAATCTTATAAGAATGGTGCCTAAATTATATATACAATGGTGAATCCGAGAAAACTGAAAAAAAAAAGCCTGAAAGGAAGCTCTTCTTGCAGTTCCGACAATGATTAATAAACAACGCTATTCTGGCTTGCACTCTTGTATTTTGCCTTTTCCTGTTCCGACGTTCTTTGAAGCAATTACGGATACTTTTGAGGCCGGTTAGGAAAGAGTGAGTGTCTCCGGTGTATTTACATCAATTGAATTATCTCGCTTACCGGGAACAAATATAGATATGAGATTATCCACGAGAAAAATACAGCGAGAAGTTTCAAATTTGCGCAGTATTTTCGTGACGTGAGTCACCCATTAACTAGAAAACGTAAGTCATTGAACTGTAGACGCAGGTCGGACAGGTAAATGAATTTTTGAGCTGATGATTATGAATGTAAAACTGAAATATGCGCATGACAGGTTGAAGTTAGCTAAGTGTACCAGCGTAATTGTTCTAATTGTTTCCCTTATCCTTCTCATTACGTTATTCCTCATTTTCCCGTTTACTGTTTCTTTCTTTCATGGTAACACAGCGCAAACAAGCAAGGACCAACCAGAAACAGGCAAGAGACAAAACCCAATAGTAAGTTATGTATTTGCCAGCAAGGCCACTTCCTTCGGCGACAATATTGAAGCCTGGCTTACACACGCGTTACCAGCTTTGATAACATTATCGGCCTCCATAACTAATCTATTGAGCGCATGCTTACTCTCTACTCATGCTGATGTTACCTGTAGCTTTGGATTGCCCTGGCACAATCAGCAAGGCGTGGCCAAATGTCCTTGTGCTGTATTTTTTTCCCCGTGTCGTTGTTCCCTCGCGCTGTGCCACCATCATGAATTCCTACCGACTCGCTCAACTCTCATTGCTGCTACAGTGATTTCTTGGACGCACCTGTAATAGGCAAGTGATTTAGCCTATCCTTAGTAGAGGTGCTTAATGAACTAATATTGCTGTTAGGTGGAGCCGCCGACTTCTGAAAGAAAAAGACAGAGCGTAGTTGTTTCGTTGAGAGGAATATGTGACGAATATATAAGTTTTTCTTTTTTTAGGAGCATTAGGTATTTTATGTAAGCTACATGGAATGATGTTAGAAGACATTTTCAATTTGTGGTAGTCCATTACTCTTATAAATGTGGAAGCCTACACCCTCAAGCCCCCCCCCCCCCCCCTCCCTCGGACTTGAGCGGCCACGCCTACGCACCTTCAAGAACTTACATAATTGTGTGTTTCTTACGAGGAGCCAAGCGGCGAACCTTGCTTACAAACCCGACAACATGCAGCCATTCCGTGTAAGCTATGGGGCACACTGCTGCCGCGCAGAGGAAGCAAGAGAGGCCGAGCAAATCAGTGTGATTTAGAGAGCTGTGAACAATCGATGCGTACGTTCCGTCAATGTAATACGAAGGACGAGACTCCTTGACACGAAATCAAACGAAAGGCAAAACATCATCAACAACCTCTCGTTCGGTATTCCGCCGGCAATCGCATAATATAATGAAACGGAAACTGAGAAGTATATTGCGCGCGTTCGTCTTCAATGTACGGTGCTATTCGAGAACTCCATAGGGATTTTTAATTAAAATTCCTTTGCTCCCTGCGAAGAATATTTGTTCATAGGTAAGGCTCCTTCTTTCATTTCTCTGACTACTATCGTTGTCGCGGAAGAAGTATAACGCACCGTGGCAAGTTTCCTGAGAATGAAAGAGAGCTGGATGACAGGTGCTTCAGGTAAAAGAAAGGTGGGCGTTTGACATGCTTTTACGATATGATGGCACGAAGGCACTCTTTGGCGCATTTTTTTTTACGAAGCCCAGAAACCAGCCCCATCCCCTGTCGTGATTTCTGCAGGTATATGTTTCTTCGCAAATATTCACGTGTTAGATGGCTGGACATTCATGTCTGTTCCTTCCGCAAGAATTAACGGGACTACGAAATGCCGAGAAAGCAATATGCATACTTCACCAGCCACCACCCAAAGAAGCCTGAAGAATTTCCACGTGTGATATTGAATACTGACGATTGTCGGTGTCATGGGCACACTAGTTTTCTATAAAAAGAAACCCACGGAAGAGTTTCGGAGTGCATCAAGTTTATGAGATACAGACTGCAGGAAAAAAAATAGGCACGGTGATGTAAAAGACCCGGACAGCAAATTATATACTCTCTTTCAGCAATTTCATCCGTAACAATTAGTTTCCTCACTGAGTATCTATGATTACGGGCTGCCATCCCACCATATGTGCACTGTTTCTTTTTGCCGCCGATGAGCGAATACTTCTAATTTGTCTGCCTACAAGGCATATCAAGTAGATTGTAACTGATTTTCTTTCAAGAGCATATTATTATCTCTTGCCTTCAAAATGGTCGCCGTAAAAGAGGCACAAGACTTTTCTTCAGACAATGGAGACGATACATTCATAACATTGATGCTGTTTCGCGATGACTGCTTTTGTATTCTGGCCTTTCGTTACCTTTAAAATATGACACTGCTGCATTGTTGTGCATCATTTAGACTTCCACAACTGTCTGCTAAAATGTCAGCACACGTCTGATCTACTTCAACAACAAGCGCAGTGGCGACTTGTTATGCTTGTTTTGTCATAGGAACCCTCGGAGCATGTGTTATCTTGACATCGCTCTGTGGATCTTCGCGATGGGTACGACTTCGTAGATACAAATACGGTACAATCAATCATAAACGATCGCCTACAAACCACGTACTCTATTTTTTAATATAAATATTGGCCAGCATGGCAATCAACAAGTTATGATAAAATGTTTGTGCTATCGGTAAGTATTAGAACAAGTTCCAAAGGAAAATCCTTCCGTTGTGGCTTGGAAGCAGCCATGTTAAAAGAACGGGAATGCCGTGTCTCCTTTGCTTTCTTCCCTTCTTCGCTCTCTCTGCCTTTGACATTTTTTTTCTCCACCTGATTGCCATTGATCTTGAGAATAGTCTGATGATGCGGCCTACTTCGTGATTTTTGTTTTCGGTGGACAGCACTCATTTTGGTTCGAAGGCACACACGACGTCCTAATCTCGTCTTCTACTTCGCTCCTCCCAACACATTTCATTTAATCTTCCCGCCGCGGTACCAAGGCACAGCTTGCTCTATTAGCACGGTCCAGCTCATTATGTTCGGATCCTTTCCCCAGGCTGCTTTATTACTTGCTTGTGGTCATGGGCTCTTTGGGCCAGAGAACCCTTGTGAATCGCAACGAACAAGAGGCCTCACGTCGGGGAGTAGATGAAGGCGCGTTACTTCCGACAGAACATGCCGCCCGCTTCATTTCGTTACTTCCAGGAGCCCAAGTTCGTCGTGTTTGTGCACGTCACACCATGTGAAGGACAGTGAATTGTAAAGCGACGCTTTCCTTGCCTCTTCTCCCGACTTTCAGGGCGCTGCTGCTGCTGTGAAGGTCTTGCCGCCAGAAGGCGCTGACATCCTGGTCTTGCGAAGAAAAATAACAAATAAAAAACGTGTGTAACATACCTGAATAAATCACGCAGGCTATGTGACTATTTGTTACCGCCCCGTTTGAAAGCGGAGGCCATTACATCATCATCATCATCACGCTCGCGCGTGACGCTGGCCTTCTTGCAACACCACCAGATGGCACTCGCCTCCGCACCTCCATCGTGTGTATGTCATGCGCTTGGATTTAAAGTGCTCGGAAGCATCAACCTGTCAGCAGTCGAGATAAGCAAGAGGCGTTCGGAGTATTGGTGGAAACAAAGCAGGTAAGACATTGATAAGAGAGGATAAGTTACAGTCGTACGTAGTGGTACAAGGTAGATTTTGAAGGGAAAAAAAGGTTAAGGAGATGTATACAAAAATGCTAGATAAAAACAAAACATGTATAGCATACCAGAATAAATCAAGCTGGCTGAGTGACTAATTTTCACCGCCCCAGTTTAAAGGCGATGCGATTAAATCATCATCATCATCAGCCTATATTTATGTCCCCTGCCGGACGAAGGCCTCTCCCGGCGATCTCGAATTACCCCTCTTTCGCGCTAGCTGAGCTGATTCCAACTTGCGCCTGCAAATTTCCTGACTTCCTCACGCCACCTAGTTTTCTGCCGTCCTCGGCTGCGCTTCCCTTCCCTTGGTATCTATTCTGTAACTCTAATGGTCCACCGGTTATCCATTCTACGCATTACATGGCCTGCCCAGCTTCATTTCTTTACTCGTAATGTCAACCAGAATATCGGCTATCCCCGTTTGCTCTCTGCTCCACACCACTCTCTTCCTGTGTCTTAACGTTAGGCCTAACATTTTTCGTTCCTTCGCTATTTGTGCGGTCCTTAGCTTGTTCTCGAGCTTCTTTGTTAACCTCCAAGTTTCTGCCCCATATGTTAGCACCGGTAGAATGCAACGATTGCACACTTTTCTTTTCAACGAGAATGGTAAGCTCCCACTCAGGATTTGGTAATGCCTGCCGTATCAACATCTCACAATACATACATACAATTAATATAATATTTAATTGAAATACGTACAGCCCCAAATCCAAATAAAGTTTAACAACCTTGCTATGCCGCTTGTGGCTGGGAGTGGCCTTCACGAACGCTTACTCCTATCGTATTAGAATGGCCGAGAGCCCGAGAGCCCGATGTGTGACTCCTGTAGGTGCGAAGAAACCATCAAGCACTTATTGTGTGCCCGTCCTCGCTACGACGTACGTCTCCCTCAGGACAACTTTAAACCGACTAGACTCGAGACCATTCTCTGAGTCGAAGATGCTCTGATACTTCTAACACCGTGGCTCGGAACATAACTACACCCGTCACTGGCACAAAAGGCGATTCGGGCACTATTACACTACTTGAAGTGCACCGGTTTAAGATACCGCTTATAGTGTCCCTGTGCATCATCCCGCGTTTACTCAGTACTCACTCTCTTCCTCTTTTAGGGGTGAAGCTCCTTAGGGTCGAGCCTTGTCCCTCGTAGCGCCGTCGTAGCCACGCTAGTACTCGCCGCTCCCGCTAGAGGTGCAGCTGTGCTCTCTTTCTCTCTCGTTCCCGACGTGCTCTCTCTCTCGTTCGTCCGCAGCTAGGGGCGCTGCGGTGCACAAGGGCTATATAAGCGCCGCTGCAAATACTATACGCGACGACCCCTAATAAAGGTTATTTCACTCACTCACTGTACACATGTACCGTTTATATATATATATATATATATATATATATAGATGTACGTCACGCTCCGTCTTCCGGAGGCCGCAAGCCGGCTTCCGGCTTCCGGAGAACGCTTCCGGCGTTTTGCCCGAATGATCCCCCGGCCGGTGCTTCGCCCACTCATCATTCCCTTCGTGTATATGCGGCGTTTTTTTTTATCCTCCTTTCTCTTCAGTGTAGGTAGCAAACCGGGCGCTTGTCTGGTTGACCTCCCTGCCTTTTCTTGCCCCTCTCTCTCTCTCTCTGTAACACTTCTGCCACGATGCGATGTGTCATGTGAGGCAATGATAATGCTGAACCCTCCCGAGATTATGAACAGTGACGCACAACAACGCCACAAGCAAACACGTATCCCTGTTTGTTCTGTGGACTACGCGGAGAAACAGCAGTGGACGACGCGAGGTAACGTTTAACATCAACTCACCACTCTCGTATTGATTGGACTAAATGCTGAAGAAATTACACATTCACCGCCAACATCACCGATAATTATCGTTAATCAAAGCAAGCAGCATACAAGGCGTCTATTATATGATTGCCATAGTGCGAGGGATCCGCAAACAGCGAAATTCAATAATCACCATTTCCACCAAATAGGCAGAAGAGGCAGCCATCGCGCTTGCTCTCATCTCTACATCTGCCACGAAAATTATCACTGACTCCAAATCTGCCATTCTCAACTATGCCAACGGCTACATATCCCGCACCGCTGCTCGCTTACTACGCTTCTGGAAGCCCCGGCGCCCCATAACCCTAGCCCGAGGTCTCCTAGCCCGAGGTCTCACATTCCGGGCAGGAGGAGTCGAGCCCCCTCTATGGGCCAGGGAGCGCCTGCTTTCTTTCAGTGATATCCCTTCGTACTACCGGGACGAACGAAGGGAATACACACCCCCAGCCCCATCCCTCACCATAGCGCAGGCCGCACACTGGCGACGACTACAAACTCGGACTGCCCCATACCCCTTGCTGCTACATGCACGATACCCAGACCAATTCCCCTCCTCATGCAAACTTTGCAGTAAACCAGGAGACTTCCTACACACCCTCTTCACATGCCCCACCTTCCCTCATCCCCCATCACAGACCGTGGCGGAGTCTTACTGGGAGACTCTTTTGACCTGCACTTCCCCTCAAGACCAGTGCTGGATCATCTCCAGTGCTATGAGAAGGATTGCGCTCCAAGGGCTCTCCTTCGCTTTGTAAGGGTGCGTACTCAGAGTAAGGGAGCACCCAAATGCCATGTAGGGGTCTTCGCCCCCACCATCAATAGCAATAAAAGTTTCCACCACCACCACCAACAGCGAAGCTGTTTACGCCAGCCGTAATTTGTGGTGCGTAACAAGACACCACCAAGAAAGAAAATAAAATTTGCTGAGGCGGGATTCGAGCCTGCGTACCCCCGGGTCCCAAAGCGAGCGTCGTAACCACTAGGCTATAGAGCCATGCTTGGATAACGTGCATTTATTCGAAGCATATGATTGCGTTCGAGCGTCTTCGTCTTCGTCCACAGCTGGCGCATTCGTGCGCTCGTGCTCTGCGAGGTGAAGAGGTTTTGCGCGCTATGAGAGCGAGAGGGAGACGCATTCACGGAGGGGGTCTCCTGGAATGCGGTGTCAGCATTGGAACGCGGTGTCGGTGTTGCAAGCTGCGCTATGCAACGCGCAGTGACGGCCGTAAGTCGGAGACGCGTGAAAAGAAATTATCATCATCATGAGTAATAAGTTGAAAAGTTCGCGCGCGCTTCCGGAAAATGCTGGGCTACGATCGCCCAGCTTCGCTGTTTCAAGCGTTGTGCGGCCGAGTTCAATATTAAACGTTTAAGCGAAAGGTCGAGGTTGATCCACGGAGCGATGGTGTTCGCTGTTTCGAGAGAAGTGGACAGAGCGTGAAATGAGGCGAGGGGGTGCAGAGAGAGAGAAAGAAAGAGAGACAGACAGAGAGATAAATAAAGAACACAAAATAAAGCTTCTTGGCGAGGTGGGATTCAAACCCGGCTACCCGCAGACCGAAGGCGAGCGTCATAATCACTGAGCTATACACCCACGCTTGCAGAACGTGTATTTATGGGAACTTATGATTGCCTTGTACCGACGACTGTAACACAACTTGCTATAGGCGAGAGAAAGAGCAAATGAGAGCGAGAGAGAGACAGAGGGACACAGAGAGAGAAAAAGAAAGAGAGAGAGAGAAACACGGATGCAGAGAAATAGAGAGAAAGAAATCCACAGAGATAGAGAGAGGCGGGATTCGAACAAGGCTACTCACTGTCCGAAGGCGAGCGTCATACCCACTATGATATACACCCACGCTTGCAGAACTCCACTATTTCATCAGATTTCACAAGCGTGGAAACGGCTTAAATTTTTTCTTTCCTGATCGTTACATCCACCGTAGGTTCAGTTTTCTGTTCAGGCATTCCTATTCAGCAAGCAGCCTGGGATCAGTATTCCCTACAGACATCCATCGAAACTATAGCGAATGGAGCTTAAAGAAAGGAAAGAGCGAATCACTCGTGCTGTTTCTGCCTACTAAACTAAGTTAATTACGGAACTCCTTGGCGAATACCTAAGTGGTGACCGCTGAGTTTACCATTTTCGATTTTGTTTTCAATCGTGCAGATTTTAGTTGAAAACCCCTCTATCATGTGCACGTATTGGCATTGCCTGAAATAGCCTTAAACTGACAAAGGTCGTGCCTCAACGAATTGCACCACGCAGTCGCTAGCAAATCCCCCAAAAGGATTTTAAACCTCGAATTTGCTGCCCAATTTTTTCTTGAGTTCACTGAACTGCAGCTTTCGACTCACAAAACACTTGTATTTCTTTTTTTTTATTTTTAGGTGTGTAGACACATGCCTAAACCACGCAGTTGATATTTCCCCTGGCGAATTATTCATTAACTCTTCAGGCAGTTTTTTTAATTCACTTTCTCACATGTGAAATGGTAAACCTACTGTAAACTTTCAAATATACAAATAAAAGCATAGTACGGCAGTTTTGGCTTTTTTCGTTCGTAGCTTTAGCGGATACAGATGCACCCTATTCAAGTGCCGAGATAACGAGTACCGAGTTTCGTCTACTCATCACTTGCTCATGGGCAGGGTATACTTTTGCTGACTTCATGCCCAAATTTAGCAGAAGTAGGGCGCTTGCGTGTTACAGGATGCACATGACAAACGAGGATTGCGATTCGAATAACAGGAAACGCGATCGCCATTGAGTAAATTGAAAGAGGAGAGGCGCACGAGAGATGCTTTTGTGCCAACATGGGTACGTTTGTTCGTCCCGCGTTTCTGTAAGTTAAGTTTTTCTTTCAACATAAGCAATTTACGGCAGTTTACCGAACTGCCATCACACAATAACAGGTACCTAATTTTACTTGACTCTTTGGGCTGACACAGAGAGAAAAGGAAGAAACAGGACAGTGTTTCAACATCGGAAAGAAAACGAAGTGCGTGTGCAAGAATAGAAACCTCAACCTGGCAACTATGGTTTGCGACGACTCACATCGCCATAGCATCAAATTGGCAGGGCATTTCGCCTCGTAAATTTCAGCGTATAATTTTTTGTCTGTTATGGTCGACTTCAGCCTATTTTGAAATTACAAACCTGGTTTCTGACAGAATGTCGAGCTTCTTTGCGCTATATATACTTCTGCCTAATGGGAGTGGCAGAGTAATTCCCGTTTCATGCATTTAGTTATAAATTGCTTTGCTTAAACTGGAGCTGAGCTTCCTGCCGTGAAGGGGTCGTTCGGAGTGCTGCTGATAGGCGCTCAAAAGCTGCCTCTTCCTATCACGCGAATGATACGAGTGCGCCTCATAAATTCGAAGGGGAATTCCCCGGAGTGCTTATCACAGCACACCAGCTTGATTACCACAGCGCGTTGAAGGCGAAATTTATATCTTGTAAGATTTTCTTTTTTTGCGTTGGGGTTAGTAAAGAGACCGGCATGAATGGGCGGTGCTATGAATGAGAATCCTGTCAACGCTGCTTGAGCACCTGCTAATGAAATTTCAAGGGAGCAAGCCACAGCGCAATAAGGCGCCATCAGTGACTGCCAGCGGGACCTTGATATGAACAGAATTCTGAAGCGAAGACAAACGCCGGCCGACCTTCATCAGGCTGATATGAGTTTCTGCCCCAGCATTGCGCAAAGGCAGTTTGGAAGGTTACGAAAACAGTGCAATGGGCGATGCTCGGGACCGGGATACTGGGAGTGTTCTGTAAAGGTTCTTCTAGCCCCCTCCTTCTTGAGGATGTTAATCCTTATTATATTTGTAATGATAAAACTGAAAAACAAATAATGGCTTTATTATTCTGAACAGAATATCTGCAAATCAACTGACCTGGCGGTTGTAAATTTTGGAGGCACGGTTAACAAGCTGTCATTACATAAAACATTGTTCCGGGGAAATCTGGGGCAAAATTCACAAAGCATTTCGTTTGGATGAGATATTTGCCTGGCTGGCCAGCATGACTGATAATATGACCAGGATCAGGATAGGCTGAAATTTTCTCATCCAAACAATTCCACCATGTGAAAGATCTTCGTGCATTCGAGTCCTGCATTATAATTAGGATGCTTTCCAGGCACCGACATATTCCTATGTCATTTTTCAATTTCTTAATGTTTGGAAGTAGGCTCATGTCACGTAGTAACATGGGGACAATTTAACAGGGAAAGTCTGTTCCGGAATCGTCCGGGAACATGACTTTCCTTTCTATAAGTTAAGTAATACCCAAAGTGATGTTTGAGAAAACCAACGGATAATAATAGCTATGGCGGTCATTGCTTATGCTGTGTGAAAAAGGTTCACGGCCAACAATTTAAAGTTATTAATAATACAAAAGTGGTCACTGATTCGCCTGTCGCGCGAAAAGCTAGGACCTGTATTTTTTTTTTTTGACTATCCAATAGCCGTCGAGTAGAAAAGCGAGCCTCCTAACATGATGAAGATCAAGTTCCGGGAAACAGAGTAGCTGCTGGGGCTAGTTTGTGAAACAATCTTCCATCAAGACAAAAATTGGAAATAGCAAATAATTGACTTTAACAGTAAACAATGCTGTATTTAGAATGACTTTTATTTATTATAAGGTGTGATGCCACCACCTTCATGAGGACATTGTGAGAGCGTGACGTGTATAATATGTGCATGCTTTGTACGGCGTTCTAGGTTCATGGTATTTAATATCATGCTATGCCTTGCTATATTATGTAATGCTATCTTTCTGTCCACGTTCAACTTACATTGATATCTTTTCTTCTTCTTTCTGTGGTTTTACGTGCCAAAACCAGTTCTCATTATGAGGCACGCCGTAGTGGAGGGCTCCGGATTAATTTTGACCACCTGGGGTTCTTTAACGTGCACTACAACGCAAGCACACGGGCGTTTTTGCATTTCGCCTCCATCGAAATGCGGCCGCCGCGGCCGGGATTCGATCCCCTGATCTCGTGCTCAGCAGCACAACGCCTTAGCTGACTGAGCCACCCCGGCGGGTAAATTGATATCATGTAGTTCATTAAAGTTGTACACCATCTCTGCTATAATATAAAGCCCTGCATTTATTTTTTAGTTTTTGGGTCCTTATCACAGTGAAAACCATGGCTATAGCAGCGGCAAATCATTCCAAGATTGTTTGAATAAAATGAAAATGAAAGTGGACCTGGGGAGCTAACACGTAAAATGATTAAAAACTGTTTTGATTCCAAACTCCTGACGTCAAATTTACGTAACCACTGACGCAAGCATCGGGCGGTGACCCGCAGCGTTGTCTCAACAGCCCAATCAAACACTCTCCTCGTTTATAGGGGGTCACCTTTGTTCGCTTTCAAAACCTATAACATTGTCTACACTCAGTGGTTTTTCTTATCCAATTGGCTGACAAGAGGCGAAGAGCACGCTCTAGTGGAGAGGGTTTCGATGGGGCTGAGCCAGCACAGTGAAAATAGATAACCGCATGAAGAGGGTAGTGCCGGCTTCTCCGATTGGTCCGCTTCGCCTTACATAGCTTGCGGTGGCTGGTCGAAAATCGCGGTGGCGTGCAACGGAAGGATAAGAATGCCACTAAAACGAATCCTCAACAAGTAAGAGTTGGCAGAGCGATGTCGTATGCATGCTGAAAGGGCTCGATAACGTTTTACTGCCCCGCAAAAAGGCTTATCAAGCGCAAATAAATACATGCTCATCGGCAGGTGCAAGTAGCGAGGGCCGGAGCGACGGGCAGGCATCTTCTATGCCTTTCGGAACGGGGAAGTCTGTGGCTATTCCGGAAAAGTTTCAGTTTTGTTTGGCATAATAATGCATTTTTTTCGCGTACACGTCACTTTGATGTGGTGAGTTTTCGCGGTTTTGTGAGGTCGCGTGACAGACAGGCGAAGTGGGCGTAACCAGAAAACATTGGACCAATAGCAGAGGGCTAATGGTGGAAAGGCGTCGAATCAGGAATGATTACATTTCTTGGGTGCGGCTTTATCACGCATAATCAGTGTGTGCACGTTATATCAGATGGGGAGCTATCGCGGTTTTCCTGACGTCGCGTGACAGACAGGCTAAGTTGGGAGTGTCATGGCATGGCAAGAACTTTATTTTGGTCCAGAGAAACTAGGACCCGAGGGCAAAAGCCCCCAGGCTAAGTCGGTGACTCCGCCCACGTAGGCACCGGTAGGCCAAAGGCTTTCCCGATGTCGTGAGCTCTCCGGACGGCCAGGAGTTGATCTCGGAGGACCACTGGATATACGTCGACTCCTGTCCTCTTCACTGTTGAGGTCCGAAGCCCTTAGGTTGGGGCACAGCCAGAACATATGAGCAAATAGACAGGGAGTGTGTCCAGAACTTTTACATTCCGCGGGAAACTCCTGGTCAATTTTGTTAAGCACAAAAGGTGTAGGGTAAGATTTAGTTTGAAGCATTCTTAATGTGACTGCCTGAGCTCTGTTCAGCTTCTGATTGGGGGGGGGGGGGGGGGGGGAGGAAAAAAACCTCCTGCCGTCCCTTAGTGTGAGGTGATTTCGTGAAAAGTGCTATGTGGCTCTTTGTAGGAGCCACGGTCATCCTGGAGCGGTTCCCTATGGGAGTGGCCCGAAAATGTTTTGACCAATCGTGGAGGCTGATTGCAGACATTGGAATCAAAGCAGTTTGGAATCACTTTACGTTACAGCGCCCCTGAACTTCCCTACAAAAAGCTGCCTGCCACGATACTATCTGGAAAGGAGTGACTAAGTAATTACGGTAAGATTAAGAGAAAAACATTTCTTCGGATAAAATTACAAATTGTTCTTCGAGCTTAATTTGCTGCATTTTATTACAACATCGCTCCCTCAATTACGCAATTCACGCATACAGTATGAGGCCGTTTTACGGTTAATTTTTTGTTCAGGTAATCACCGCAACGAGAGCAATCGACCAGCCTATATAACGCCCTATATAGACCGCCTTCCAATGAGGAGCGAGGAAAGACATGAACATTCTGATCTTTATTTTGGAGATATTTCAAAGGCCGTTTTAGATTTCGCTAATGTAACGAAGCGATTATAATATCTAGGAGCACTATATAGTCTAACTTTTGCGAATTCCAGTTCGACAGGCTGTTTTTGACTCTTGCATAAGTTGTCGCTGCTGCGACGTGCAAGCCCGAATTGTGTGGGTTACGCAAGGAGATCCGTGTAATCTTGCGACAGGTTGCACGGTGAACTATAACTTAATCTGGTTTTGGAGAAACGGCGAATGACAAGCTTCCGCGCTTCGACGCAAAGCGCGAAAGAAGGTTCACCATCCCTCGCTCTCGTGAAGCAGATCGCTCATGCTACATGGTTCAAGGACGCCTACAAAGAGTTAGAAGAAAAATCACCAAAGCAATGATGATCCATTGTAATCCTATTACGGCCTCACACTCGGGACATGCTTCACGGTGAGAGCCCGATTTGCATGGTTTGTGACGCCTGAGGCAGGGAATTACCGTTCGGTAAATTGCTACACTCGCAGGGCTTATATGGCTCGTCGCCTGAGCTAATACGTTACCTGGCAATGTGCGCTTTCTTGCGTCACCCACCATAACCCTTACACCGCCCGGGAGGAATGAATGGAAAGAAGTGTACGGTGTAGAACACCATTTCTCTACTTTTGTTGCCTCCTCATCCATGTGCTTACCAGCCACAGTATCTCATTGGCTATTGCGCCACGATGGTGAGCACGATGTTGCAAGTTCGATCCCGGCCGCGACTGCTGCATTTCGATGGGGGCGAAATTCAAGAACGCTCGTGTACTCACATTTAGGCGACCGTTAGAAAACTTCAGGTGGCCAAAATTATTCCAGAGTCCCACACTACGACGTAGCTTAGAATCAAATGATGGTTGTCGCACATAAAACCATAGAATCTATTGAATTTCCTTCTTCAGTCATGCAGTTGCCCGAAAGCTCAGACAGAAAGTACGTATGGGCAAAGAGATTCTTTTGCAAAAGACCGAGTCATCGTGGCAAGCGCTAGTCATGCACCTAACATGATATACGGTGAATAAGAAAGATGATCTAGCACTTGCACCCGCTACCAAAATCTTTTTCATCGTTTCAGGTTTCTTTCCTAACTAAAATTGTCATAATATATAGTGCGTGCAATAAATACATCCTTTGTTGGTACATCATGCTGGAGCAAACTATTGAGATCTAGAACATCTAAAATAACATCTTGGAGCTTGTCGACGATGATGAGCAGCGTAATTGCTTGCGGCAGCCATTTATGCTGCAGAAAAGTTCAATTTGTACCTTACTTTCGCTAGTTTATTATGATTGCTTTCGATTGAGGCACGTATTATACGATGGCCGCCAATTTAGCCGGGTCTCTCTTAATGGGGTGAACCGAAAATGTGGGAGCCAGCCGCTCGAAAGGGCACCGACCGATGTTACACTTATGCGCAGTAGTGTTTTGAGCCTTTCTAAATTACTAATGTCACGCAAATTAGGGTTGCTCAATAAACTTCTGATTCGCTGCGCAGTTGCGAAGCGCGCAAGTTATCGCATCTCAGTAGCTCCGCCGAAGATCGTGTTCGGAATTACAATGACTGACCGTGGCGTGCGTTTCTGCGATTGTCGATCATCACGAGTTATAAAGTGCATGTCTCCCGCTCGCATTTCAGGTGATCCCAACCGGGAGTGCATCCACTACAACGCATGGCTTCAGTATGTCGCAAGGAGTGGTATATACGTTGTCCTCGTCACTGGAAAGTGAAGGATTGCGCGAGATTCGTGCGTGGTACCATTAACAAGCTTGAGCGGCCTGCCCTGAATACATCGCGCAAGAACCCGCTCTTTTCTAGCCAGCAGGTTGTGCACTTTATAAAGGTTGATAATGTTTCAAACGTTGTGAAATGGTCATGATTAACGGAGAGTGGTGAAGTAATCCGGATGCTCTGTTCGAGCTCTGCACACTGGCCATCGCCAACACCGCCGACACAAATCTCCCATTTTACCGCAAGTGTACGACGTTGCACTATCTTCGATGCTATACGTTGATGCTGTATCTGTTCCGTCTGCGCCGTAGACCCATTGGAACGCGCAGATGGGCAGTAACGGCTTCTTCAAGTTTTAAACAAGTTTCATTTAATGAAGTGCTTGAATTTGACGCAAGCATTAAGCAATCACCTTTCTTTGGGTTGAAAAAGAGGCAACTTTCTACGATCAATCGTACTTGCCGATGAAGTCGTGAACAACAGTAATCCATTTCCACCTCCTCCCCGTCCACCCCCTTCCAGAAAAGCGACTGAGCTTCACTTGGTCGCTCCATCGCTCTTATTTCGTTCTCATGACGCAGTATTCTCAGCGTGGATCAGAATATAAAGTGAATATCATGACAAGAGCTTGACTAAATGAGTCAAAGCTTAAAACCGAGGCCGGAAATAAAGAATGAGTCGCCTACGAAAGTGGATAAGTTTCAAACCTGAGTAAGAATGTTTTTGCTCTGGCACGCCGGACATTCACCTCAGCATGCATTAGCCAGTACTGAAGTTTCACTTGTTAAACCAAACATAATACATGTCGTAAAACTACGGTTACGCTATAAAAATTACTAATTTTGCCTGTGTAATTAAAGCCACCAAACGTACTGGAGAAATCGGCGTTAACTACAATAAATCATGAGTACAGTAATACACTCTTTCTCCGATAAATTGAACCAGTAAATTATTTCTCTGACAACAAGTAAACAGCCACCACTGAAAAATATGCTTCAGAAATGCCCGAGAGCTAGCTCATTGTTAAAAGTATGGCGACTTTACGCTAAGGCATTACTGAACGGTCGTGACTAAGATAAAGTTGGAAGCGGAGCCATAAAGCAGGAGCCGAAATTACAACGCTTTGCGTTCGTAAGTGTTCTTTCCAATTGGCTACAACATTTTTTATTAATAATATTCCCAGCAACAGGATTGCGTTCAATTCCTCTCTGGCGAGCAATTATAGCGTCATAGCTTTTAGTGAATACGGGCCCTTGATCTCGGCGAGTGGATTTCTTCTGCTGACAGCGTCCGAGCCGCGCAAAGGCCGAAGACAAAAAACAACTTAGCGCCCGTCTGTCGCACGTGTTCTTTTTCCGTCTGCGTCCATTGCCTTGTTAAAAACGGTGTCAGCTATGAAACACATTACAAAGTAAGGCGCAGAACTTCCGCGACATTTCAGTGGTTAACACCTCCACGTCCCTATACGGTAGGTTAGCGCGAAGTGTTTAGGGCCGCTGAAGTCTACGAAAAGTTTGGGTTCTTGTGCATAAGTGCTGTACGCCATGGCCCGGCAGCCTTGACTGCAGCGAAAGACAGCGTTTTGAGAATATTATGAACTATACAAACTTACGAACTATATATACACATATATTCGCCAAAATTTGAAGCTCAGGACGTGGCATGACGACAACGGTTGCCGCGCACGATGCTGCGTGACAGCACGAATGAGTGGTATCGGTAGAACTTTTGTGCATACCAGGCTCGTCAAAAAAACCGGCCTATTTGTCACAGGATTTTTAATGTTATTTTAGATGTAGAGGCATGCGAAAACAGCAAGATGCAAGGTCTGCAGCGCTTTCTTTCGTTTCCCTTGGATTTCCTTTGTTTACATTCTGACGTTTCATTCTCATGACATTTTCACTTTTGGTTATCTATGCAGGTGGAAGAGCGTAAAATACGAGGTACTTAACGTTGCATGTATTCGTTTTATGATAAATGAACGGAAATAACGTTCTGTATGGATAGAGACGTAAGGCGTGCCTGCCATAATTTAGTAGATGTGATTTAGGCTGCCTTTAAAAATAAATGACCCAAAAGCTTCGTCCTGAACCAACAACCTAACAACACTTTAACACAAGTGGCATCGCATATTCAGCATTGCACGCTGTTGCCGAAGATTCGAAGCGATACGCTTCGTTCATATTTTTTTGTCTGACTAGCTGAACTACTAGCATTAAAGCAGTATACTGTGGTGTTGAGCAACTACATGGCGGTGTGCTTTAGTCCGGAAGACAAATGGTACGCAGAGACGCCGTCGCTATTTCGTTGCTTGTCCCCTGAGAGCGCATATCAGACTTCTGCAGAGGAAACCATCTGAATCGATTGCAGCGCGAGTGTCGACTCGGTGCAGGCGAAGCCACTGGTCTAGCCTTTCTCCAAGCCGTTTAGCTTTCTCGTTCCACCGTGCTGTGCATTTGCAAGTTTTCCATTGGCATTTGTCGTTGCATACGGTAGCCTGTAGAGTGGATTGTAATCTTATTATACTAAATTTCTGCGCCCCTCTCCCCCCTCTCCCCCTCCCCGCCCCTCCCCCCCCCCCCACACACACATTGCTGCGTAACAAACCGGAAACTCGCATCTGGTTAGCATTCCTGCCTTTCTTTTCTTTCTGTTCTTATGCTTACCAGGGTTACCATCTAGTTTATTGGGAAGACTTATATCCGTCGACCAAAAATATAAAAAAGCGAAGGTATTATTATTGTAATTATTAGTATCACTGTTATAGTTATAGAACAATACAAAAACACCAAACATGCACACAAAGAGGAGTAGAATGGTCTCCTGAAAGTGACACCCCGCCTGCCCGCTTGAAAATGAGATGAAAACAAGGGAAAGAACAGAGGAACGAGAAAAAAAAAGGAAATGAGAAGGGGAAGGCGCATGTGCGTCACATCACACATGCAGTATGAGCACTATATACCGACGACAGTCTAGTTCCGTGGTAGTCAAGAATTGACAAGAGTTCACAAGAATTCCAGCCCAGTTTTGTAAGCCTCCTGTTTAGCTGAAGCTCGAACTTTGGGCCATAAAAAAGAAAGAATATTGAGCACAGCACGAGACAGCTCAATCTGCTGGAACTTTCTCAGCACCAAAGAGTGCCTGCCGCTGAAAGTTGGGCCTTCTAAATGAAAGCGCTCAAGTGATTCGCAAAGCTAAGCGTTTGCGCCAGCAAAATCAAGTGACCTCTAGTATAGAGACTAACGTTCACAGTCAGAGGATCCACGTAACTGCGAATTGCTTTTAGTTACTAGTACACCCATCGACTGTGAGAACTAAAGCGTGCCGCGAACTACAGCCGTCAGGCTTTGTGCGTGTCCACTCTATACTTGCAAGAGACACAGTCGACGGCGAAATATTTGTCATGTGTCGTCAACAGATCCCTTTTTACAAGGCTTCTTTTGGGTCCAGGGCCAAAACATTCTTTGTGTCCGGCAATGAAAGCAATCGTAGCATTTTTGAGAGAAACTGAGCTGGATATACGACTGTAATATGTCTTGTAGTTTTTGCTGTCTTTAGGCATGTTCACTGTTATTTTTCACGCATATTTTAGGCGCATTTTCTGTTCTCTTCTCCTCATTATCGTCATAATTTTTGATTTCTCACTCTCCCTTTGTTCTCCTTCCCTCTCGCACCAATGCTGAGTAGCAGGCTAGAACACAGTATCAAAGTTGACGACCTCTTAGCCTTTTTCTAATAGTAAATATCTTTCACCCTCGCTCTCTAGTATATCCCACAGTTATTTCTGCATCCAAGCAGAAAACATCGTTTGTAGCTCAGTTCGGGAGGCGTAAACTTCATTCTGGGGATCCAACATAGAGGCAGCGACGAAATATCAAAGTACGCCACATTAAGCAAGTTTAACGACACTTGCTTTGACAGGTAAGTATGGCCAGCTGTCAGCTCGGACTTGAGATCTAGAAGTATGCGAAGTAGCCCATGCAACTTACAAATAGTATGGTGTGTTTAGCGCTACGATAGGACGAAGAAGGCGACAAATCATCTTGTATCAGAGCTCGGATAGCACCAACAAAAAAACTTGCCTCACACGTGGTAATTAAACCATGTGCACAGGCCCTATCTAAGGAAAGGTTCTCGTCCACAAAACTAAGCCTAGTAATCCATGTATAGTATGGATTACAATTACAGGTTGTAATTGAACTCGCATACTGTAATATACAGTGCTGCTCAGTGATTTTATACCATGAAAAATAGCAAAACGAGCTGTTTCTGCATTGGTTCTTAACCCCATAACTGCCACGCCAAATTTCGAAAAAAAATTGGCGGGATTTAACCTTCATCATTTTCGCCATTCTTTCTAAAATATATGGTAACACAAATGCCTATTCCACCTTTACTGGTCTTGTTGAAATAAAAATACCAAAGAAATTGTGTATGATTTATTTGTCAAAATTACGAGAAAGTGCACACGTACACATGTGCGAAAATTGCGGAAAGTTCACGACGACTTAACTCGTCATCGGCACCAGAGGCCGGTTATTGTGATGACGAGTTACATCTTCATCGTGAGTGAAGGGGTTAATGTCACTGAAGAGGACAGAACAGAGAAAGGAAAGCAGTTGCTGTCGAGACGAAGAAAAGTCCCTTCGTTGTAGCGTTGGCTGCTGCGACATTCCTTGTATGACTACAATTACGTCGAGTCGCTCCTGTATTTTCCTGCTAGCTTCTGTATTAGTAGGCACATTACAAATGCGTTAAACTGGTACGCATAAAGGTTCTGATAAAGCTTTGAATGAAATATAATTGTTTATTGAGGAAAGAAAAGTATATTTCCCGCCAGAAGTAACCGTGTTTCTTCATTCAACTACTACAACAAACATATGGACTCAAGGACGTTTCTTCAAGTGAATTATTAAACAATTTCTATCCTAGCAGTGCTTTGTAACTCTCCCCCATTATTAGTAGTTCACCGAAGCAATGTCAAAGTTTTGTTTCGCAGCCCGGAAAAGAGAAAGTAAACATAAACTGCGGAGATAATGTGCTGACTGTGGGAAAGATGGAACGATCATAAAACGGCAATATAAATGGCATAGCGAACGCACAAGCCCCTTGAACGTTGCTTTACTTTGAGAGTTGTGTTATTCATCTCATGGAATGGGCATGAGATAAAAAGAGCAGCAGAAAGAAATGTAGTGATGCCGCTAGACACGGTAAACCAATCCCAGTTGCATGCGTCAACGTAGATGTAGTTTTGCTTTCCCTACATAGCAGCGGATATAATTCGGTGGTCAAAGCTTCCATCTTGCCTAATCCCATGGGGCACGCTACTTTACCGCATTGCTGCATCCACCCAATGAAAGTGGCCAGACTAAACCCGTCAGAACACTTGTACGCTCCACACAGCGAAAACGGGATAACGTCGAGTCAACAAAGTGCCAAGCGGAACCGAGTAAATAGAGTGGCATGTATGCGGCGGCCACTCTGGCGTTCTGGTACACCCATCGTCTAGGAGCTTGGATTTCGTACACTTCAATGTTCACAATGCACGCGCTGTATGAATGGTTTGATTATGCACCATGAGAACGTCTCAGTTAGACGCCTTTTTGTGTCAACTTTAACGTAATGATATATCGGTTCTTCTTTATTTCCACTCATGCAAAGTGCGCTGTGGCTGTTCTAAATGTATCTGCAGTACTTACACGGCAGAAAAAAGTGTAGTGCTATAGCTTTTTCAATTAGGAATTCATCCAAGGTTCTATCTGTGTTGCCAAGAAACGTTAAATTAGCACTATTCAATCATTGTGCGCGACGTCGTCCATCCGATCGACAGCTCGAACAATTACATTCAAATACTAAGAAAAAACTGATGACCTACACAGGCAAGAGACGCCACAATTTTCAATTATAAATGACTCTTGAAATTAACACTGTCCCTTCTATTCGACACTCCGGTATTCTTGCAACGTTTTCGCTCCCTTGTGATGCCGTGACGGTAGCGTGCAGTGCCTGTAGTGCCGTGATTGCTTGTCATACCTTGTGTGATATTGATATATGGGTCAGTTAGCTTCCCGACAAAAAATAAAACAAACTGAGGCCAATTACAGAGTTTCTACAGAGTATACTCTTATTTTAAAAAATTGACGTGCATGGAGAGGAAGCTTACCCAGACGGTCTGCCACATACATGGCATGACGCAATCAAAAGTTTGCGACCTGAAGTTTCATGGTAGCAAAGATTTCTCGTCGGAAGGTGCACCGAAGGGCAGTCTAAACTTGACATCTATATTAAAATATTGTTTTCGCAGGTCCTGGCGGTTCCAGTGAAAAGTTGAAAGGTAGCAACGCTAAAATGTAGGAATGATGTAACTCTTCAACATTCAATCATAAACAAATTGTTAAACTTCAAGCGAACACACAAGTGCATAGCTGAACATAAAATATATGATACGGAAGCTTTATGAATGAAACAACTAAACATATTAGATGCCATTGGCGTAACGCACATATGAGGGGACGAAAAGGCACAGAAATGGCACATGCACAGTGCTTTCTGTGCCTCTTCGTCCTGTCCTAAATGCTCTACGCCAATGGCACTTAATATGACGTATATACCAACAAGCCCAACGTGTAACCTTAGACAACTAAGCACTTCCTGTGGCACACTGACCTGAGAACAAGGTGAAATGGTTGTCATAAAAAAGTCATATCAAAGATATAATTATGTACACAGGAGCAGCAACAGTCTCTCAAGAGCCGCGCCAAGAGCAATACAATAAATTGTTTGCCGCGAACGCTATGAAATCCGCAGCTCTTAGTTGCTGTAACGTTGGTGTATAGGTAACAATTTTTTACAATACTTAGGTAAAAACCATATTGTAGAGAAAGGAAACAAAAATATGCTCCACCATGGCATAGGAAATTTATACAAAGTAAACAGTAGAAAGAATCTTGCGCATGTTCTTCCAGGGTAGAAACATAAGACGTCAAGCCCAATATCTGAACTTGCAGGCACTGTGACACAGTACACTAAAGGCTGCCGATGCACTATGACACACTTTTGATTTCATGAGTACTGATACATAATGCTCGCTTACATAGTGGGTCTATAATGAGATGCTCATTGAAACTGCAAGGGCAGAGTTGATGGTAAATGCGAAGCCCAATTTGCGTGTATGCGTGCACCAGATAGACCAATTGCAATAAAGGCTTCATTTTCACTCAAAATGTAGCGTTGTGTTTATCTAGACGAAGCTTGCGACTGCGCTTTGGGCGTAGAACAAAGTATAGAGAAACTACATTTTTTATCGCTCTCTAAAAGACAAAGTCGGCACAAACAGCAGTTTATTGAACGCGTTCGCAATTTTCTACTTAGTACTGACACAGATAACTCGTCCACCCGATTAGCAGGCATCAGTTTTACCAGTGATGAGCATAACCCAAGTTTTGTTCTTGAACAAAGTGCAATACAATCGGGATATTTCTCGAATATGCAACCCAATAACTGCTTGATGACGAGGGCTTCAGATATGCGAGAATGGTTGACACACGACTATCAAGTTCTTCAATTCTTTCTGCAAAGGCTGTACAAAACTTCAAGACACCGCTACCAATATATAGGACAGAAATACTAATGCTACCTGACAGAAATTAGTGCTGAAGTAATACTCCCTGGAAAGCGCGTGTCAAGGCGAAATTGGGGTGAAGGCGGTGGTCCGCACACCAGTGGCATCAACACACGCGAAAATGAGGGCTAATTAGTTCTTCTGGATCAGCTCAGCCTTTCGTATACGCTCACCACACCAACCTATAAGCTAACCAGCGAACCAAGATTAGCGCCGTCGAGTGAGGGCAAGCCGATAAGTTCACGACGCGAGAGTAATTGGGGTCCGTCATAGCACGAATTTCTCCCAAATCAGGGAAGGGCGCCCTAAACTTCTCGTCAAGTCAAGCGGGCAGCTTCTGAAACGGAAGCTAAGTCTTTAATAACGTTACTGCTTCTCAGCGTGTTGTCTTGCGATGTATGTGGAATTATCCTTCTTGGCCAGACACCCGGGAAGCCCAATAGGAAGAGCCCGTATCATCAGGGATCCAATGGCCCAGGACGTCATCCTGAGAAGGTAGCCCCGTACGGGGCTCCTTATTTATGTCTCCTCTCTCCCTAACTTTCAGTACACCAAAGAAGTATCCCGTTATACTCCTCCCTTTAAAGAGGTTTCTGTATCCTGTGGCCCCCATTTTAGATAGAGCGTCTAACATATCAAAGTTCGGCTCAATCAAACAAACGAAAAGCAGGGAATAATAAAATAAATGTTACTAAAAGCCTCGTCGAACGAGTCAATCCTCCCTCGCATTTTTAGCTGTGAGAAACGAGAAGGTTATGTGCTCTGAGACATTAGATACACTGAGGAATATTGACACTTCTTGTTTATTGGAGAAAAAAGAAACTACTTTCTCACAAAAACACGACAGCGTTCTGAACTATCATCGAAATACGACCTTTCAAACAAACTGATATGATTGAGCTCATGTAATGTTTTAAGCAAACTTTAATTCAAGTCAAAACTGTGAAAAAATTGTGTGGCGTCCTGTGAGAAAAGAACACACTATATAATACAGCGGGAACCTCTCACCATCTTTTTATCGTTTTGACTGAACTGCCGACAGCTGGCCATCCAGAGCAAACTAAGTACACAGAGTGCGCGCATTTCGAGTGTGCGGAACTCATCGATCGCGCTCTTTTGACCCGAGCCAGTACTGCTCCCTTTCGTGATAATTAGAGTAGCGGGGCGAGGCCGGTCGGAGGTGGCAGTTCATTTCCCACCGGGCCGCCTAAGCTTGCGGCAAATGGACATATACCGTGCAAAAACGGAACTTATAACTAGCGAGGTCGGCCCGTCGTAGAAGTGCGATAACATATTTCTCGCTTAGAAGCGACGGATCAAGTTTTATTTGTGGAAAACATGACGACTTCAGGGACGCTGATTTACCAAAGTTTTTTTGTGGTGTACTTTCACCAAACGTGAATATGGAATGACTGGTTTCTTGAGTGCTAGGTTTGAAATATTTTGGAAGGACGGCATATTAGAAATGAGGAAATGATTGTACCGCTGGCGAATTAGCATTGAAACAACACATGATCGTTTCGTTCTGAACAGAATACAGATAATTATGTTTCAATGGTGTAAGCCACGCCCTTGCAGCTTTGATGTTTTAGCCGCTTCAATGAGTAACTTGACGGGCTGTCACCCCGTCAAGCTACTCATTGCAGTAGCTTTTTGTGACTGCTCCTTTCTTTCTTGGAAAGACAAATCAAATCAAATCAAATCAAATCAAATGAACTGCGTTCTCCACTGACCGCAGCCCATGAATGGTGACCAAATAAGGAAAGAATGCAGAGATATTGCTCGATACTGGGCATCATCGTTGTTGAACCTTGGGATCTTGAGATCGACCCCATTATCAGCAACAGCGTGTCGTCCAAAAATATGCGCGTCCATGCCAAGAGCGTGGAGCGAGAGAGCAGACCAGGAACCATGACACGAAGTCAAGGAGCCACGCCAACATCTCGCTTGTTTCGTCCTCGGAGTTCCGGCGTCTAGACGTAATGGTAGCTGAAGAACAGTCTGATGGCCATCGAGACACTTGGCTAGAGCTTCTTGGTAACAAAACGGGTCTTCAGCAGAGAACACGTAGGATAAGCGTGCGACACATCCGGGAAGTAGGTGGCGCGACGCTGACGCCACCGCCACCAATCTTGACGCTGACGCCACCACGCCACCGCCACCGCCACTGACGCCGACGCCACCGATCCGCGCGGCGCCACGTAAGCTCTTGCGCCACGTGAAACTATGGCGTAAAATGAAGATTTCATAGCACTTACCTTTTTCCGCGAGCTTATTCTGATTGCCACGTTGCGTAACACCCGAGTGGATGCATAGTCACTTCAGCAGCAGGGTGCAGCAGTAGACTGCTGTATCGCACGCCATGGCAAAGCTTTAGTACAGTACGCTCTATTACAACCCTGGGATCTCCCACCGTGACCCGTGCTTTGCCGTATCACGTGCGTAATCAGGTAACCTGAAAGAATAATTTGACGCTAGTCATTTCCGTTTACATGGCATTATGAAATGCAGGAAAACGGAACTAGATTTTTATTACGATTCACTGCAACCACAACTTTAAACATGTGCCGGAAAGTTTGTAACGAAGGAGTTTATTGATTGAATTACATAGTTTAAATATTGAATGAATTGCTTTATTTTTTTTCTTCTAAATGATGTTCCCCCTCACTACACACTTCATGTGTAGTGACGCTATTCAAGTCCATTTTGTAGGCGTTTTGTAGGCGTGGCACGCTTTGACACTGTATAAGTGTGCTGTTATAGTGCAAGAACACCCTGTTCGCTTTCGCATGAATCTCATATTTATACCTACGAAAGACAATTGTATTGAAGATTCCATAAAGTATTCTCATCAGATGACCCTCATCTATTCGGACGGTCACGAACAATGAGACAGCTCGTTTTAGAAAAGACCGCTTATGTTTTCTCTCGGCGCGCACTTCTTTATTTCGCCATTCTTTCTGTGGGAAGGAATTTACGTGTACTGCGTGATTCGGTCTTGCGAGATCACTTAGAACGCGAAAATGAAAATATTACCGGCGAATGGAGGCCTCAGGAGAGCAGCGGGGATCATAATAAAGCGGGCGGCGCAGTACCATCAGGGCACCAGGGGGCTCAAGTTCGTTCTAGGAAAAGTAAAGACGCGAGTTGAATCATGATGCCTTTGTCAAAGAAATTTATGATTTCATGGCAGCATCAGTCGTGAGAAACTCGGAGCCGTTTCCGCAATTTCCAACCAGTTTTTCAGGTCCGACGCCTTTAGTACCAATGAAACCGATGTGTAGATGTGGCTTAGTATAGTTTGGGTAAGGTTGATGAGCGACTATTCGTTGCGTTAGGTCTCCTTTCTCCACCAAGTGTCCCGCATGGTTATAAATTTTATTGGTTTGTAACCGTATGGGCTTCGAGGTCGGTTTTATGGGGAATATGCCATCTATTAGGAAGTCGTGGGATGAAAGAAGCTTTAGCCAGGCATTTGTAGAGAGGCTGTATATTTGAAAAATACAGTCAATTGTATTAACGCGGAAGTTAAATGAAACGCGAAGTTACTATGGTACGTAACTCGCACAAGCATGATCTTTAGGTAGGAAGTGCGGGCACAGGAGTTCGAAGCTTGGCTTGTTGTTATGCCTTATACTAATTAGTGCACGTGTGTCCCAATTATCGTGCACCAAGTTAAAAGAAGAAGAGAGAAAAAAAAAAAACTTGAGAAACTACGTGTGAGGATGAAACCAAGTGTATGTTAGCAACAATCTCAAGAAGTGACTCGTCTTTCTTGTGCTCTGCCTAAATGATTTGTTCGTAATAAATATATGATAAAGCTAATTACTATTATTTTACGACGAATGAATCAGCATTGGGTGCAACATTTTCTTCGGAAACTTCAATTTCAACTTTTAGCAGCGCGCTATTTTATCGTGGCTTTTTTCCGCGTGTAAAAAAAAGCTAACTAAATACAAAAAAAAAACAGAAAAAAAACGCACCATGTGGCTACACACATGCGCGCAGCAACCACCACATGCACAAACAAGATCAGTGTGCTTCTAGTGCACCGAACTCCACAGCGCGTCGCATTTGCGCTGGTTCAGGAGCAGGATATGCGTGCCACTGACGCACGATGGAAAAGTATCACGCGCGCCCGAACGTGGGCACGGCAAAGCGACAACATGCGATGGGTACCTTCTTCGATGGGCACCTTCGATGGATACCTTCCAACTAAAGGATGTGTACCTTCTTGCGTCGTCACAGTGAGAGCTCAGGGTATGAGTCGAACATTACTGGTCTCATGGGTTACTTTCAGAACCAGCGCAAACTCGACGTGCTTTGCAGAGTGCTGCACGAGAGGTAAAGCGATCATACATTCACACTGACTACGTATGGCTACTGGGATTATTGATTATGGCTATAGGACAGCTACAATTACAGTCGGCAAAGAAAGAAAGAAGGCCGCCTCATTTGGCGCAACAAATAACGCTAGCATGTTCGCGCAAGAAAACCAAAGCCTATGTAAGACTGCAGATTCAAAGATGTCATTTGGTTTTATGTAGAAAAGCATACAGAACACCTGAAGTTGCCACCACAATCAGCTCAAGAAGAAAGCAGACCGTACAGTTGCCACAACAAGTAATTATATCCCGCAGACAGAAAGCAGGGCACTATACTAGCCATATATATATATGAGCAACCGGCAATAATGCTTGCGCACTATCGAGTTAGTCCCGCTAGGGAGTTTCTGCAGCAATTTGCTAATATTTCGCTGGCTTCTTGTTACATGTGGAAACAAGAGCGATATGCTAAAGGTAGCGTGCCGCAAACAATTGCTATTGGTGGTTTTGACGTAACTCGAACAGCTGAACTGATATATCGGACGCAATTACTATCATTAAAACGCTAGTTATATATGTATTATACAAGTTTCTTATTTATGAAGAACACATAAAATACGGGACGATTGTTCAGGTTGCTGTTAACCACATGTGATTGATTTCATTCGCAAAGAAGGCTTTCCTTACTTTTAAAACTTGGTGCGCGATATCCGGTACGCTGTGTATAAACTACGCAGCGCAGATGACACGGAGTGGAAAGAATAAAGTGATTGGGACATGCGCTTGATCCAGGGTCTCTCCCATCCCTTCTTACTCTCACTCCTTGTCTCCGTTTGGGCTGCGTTCGTAAATATGAAAATACCCCAACTCCCAAATGCCAGTTCTATAACAGCTGCTCAAAGTTGAACAGTTACGACAGGGCATCTATTCTGTCCATATAACTCTTGTCCCGCCGTCAGCTACTGGTTGCCGATAATATAAACGTTCAGGATAATGCCGGTGGAAAATCGCCATCTTGATGGTTAGAAAAGAAGTCGCCATTATAACGAGAGTCACTTCGTTTGCAAATGTATGGAAGAGCAGCACTAGATAGAGGTAACCAGTCTGTAACAGTCGCTGTGAGACAGCTATAGTATACAGAGGCACTCACACTTAATGGCTAGAATGTTTATAGTTTATACAACAAACTTGCGATTGAACGTCCACAGTAATGGTCTTCTGTACAGCTAGGCACACAGCAACGTTCAACGGCACTAAAGAAAATTTATAGAGTTAACCTGCCCAAATATCTATCCCATAAACAACAAAGAGATAATCAAGTCTTTTTTTTACCAAACCTGTCATGTATTACCACGTAGCAACTTCTATAAATATTCACTCTTATTTCCTTTTTATCGTAATTCCAACTTGGCGCGCCCTAAAGTTTTAATAAAATAACTCAGACATATGCACCATACGCAGCAAGTGATGGAGTTTTTCAGTTAAATCCGTTGCCATAATTTGATCACCACTATAAAAAAAAGTGTGCAGCGGGAAATTCCGGCTTCACTACCATTGATTAGATTTTCGTGAAAGAGAATAATGACATCAGTCGTACCAATGTGCAGACAGTGCGGATCAACGAAAATGACTTTTTTTTCTTAGTGGATCGTTAAGTGGCTTGAATATATGCAGAAAAAAATTACCGGGAACTCTATGGAGAGGCCTTTTTCCACCCTTTACAAGCCACGTGCAGGTACACAGCCGACCAAGATAGAAGGCCGTTATTACGTTATTACCGTTACATAACAAAAAAATGAGAGAAAAAAAAAGCTACCAGATAACTTGGCAAACTTCCATTCATATTAGGCATTGTAAGGGCAGGTCAGGTTGGTTGTCAAAGAAAAGTACTAGCGAGCGAATATTGAGAAGTTTTCAGAAACGAGAAGTTGTGATTTTCGCGAAAGGTAAATTCTAAACTGGTGGCCTAGTTTCACGAGCACTTAAGTTATGGCACAGCTAAGCGTAAAAAGAAGAATATACTTCACTCTCCTGGTACTCGCTCTATATATGGAAGCTCTTTTCTCCTGCCCTCCCGGGTTTGGCGTGACTACTGCAGGCTGCTGCTGCTGGCTGTGCTGCTGCTGCTGCTGCTGCTGCTGCTGCTGCTGCTGCTGCTTGGTCGGTTGGTATCTGGTCAGATATATTTCTTGATGTACTACAAAGGTTACATGTACGCCGAATGCGAGTACAAGCTAATTTACGTAATCAATTTATGCTGACCGGCAAAGTATATAGAGCCAGTAAGCGCACTTACTGTGCCCCATACTATAAAGGAATAGCGCATTATATAGGAATAGCGCAGTATATATTGAACGAATTCATTGATTTACTTCCTTTTCTCTTATTTAGCGATTTCTTATGTGTACCACTGGATGTATGCCTATTCTATGCCGATCCTCCGGAAGAGGTACGTTCCACTGGCGCACAAAAGGCACTATATTTTGAAAAGTTGCTAGATATGTACCGGGTTTGAGAGCTCGTCAAGCCGCACATATGGCAGCTTTTTTTTTTCTCACACCCTCATCTTGATGGAACATAACACAAAGGGTACTGAATTGAATTGAATCGATTTGAATCCAATATGTGGTAGACTTCTCTGGGCATACACCTGCCATCGGCATTCTTATTTCGACAGGCATCACACATCGCCTTCGCCCACGTAACATCGCCTGTGTAGGCACCTCACATTTTGCAACCGCATGATTTGGTGTCTCCATTTAGGCATGGCTTAACTGGGACCAGTGTAGTGCCGGAACTTAAAAATTGCATTATAATAAAGTCGTGACCTCTGCAGTGGATAAACATACATATTCAATGAGGTTACCCGTTGGATAGGATGAAATTAAGCCCTATTGCACGTATCGCCGTTAGTTGTAACGTATTTGATTAAGTGCTTCAACAAAGCCTCGATTCACGTTGATTCTCACAATTTTAATGCAGCGAAACTGTTAAGGGATCACTATTCGATGGTCGCGTCCGGCAATAGAAAAAAAAAATTCTCATTGGCCGTATGCTGTATGTGTGAGGGACGCGCGCTTTCACGGGGAGCGAACGCACGGCGGAGAGCAAACGCGACTTCCCAGTGGAAGGGAAGCGGTGGGCGAGGAGGGCATCGAGGCAACCTATAATCAATCTCACAAGCTGTTGTAATCACTGCTGAAAGTAGGAGGCGTACATAGGCAACATCCTTGCGCAGCGATCTATAGTTCCGGGAGTAACTGGCTGACCACACTAGAGAGTTTTATTTTTGCTCGCTATACAAAAAACGGTACAGCTATACGCGACATGTTAGGACCGTCGCGCATGCACATCGTATACTGAGAATTACTGTGGTAGTTGCCGCCGGTAACCGTAATAGCCACCCCAACCGTGATCACTTATAGAAACATGGCAGCTACCATACAGCGCCGACCACCCGCTTCCATCCGAATCCGCGCTTTTTACTGGCTCTCCGCCCTATCAGCAAGAAACAAGGGGCAAGATTCGTCATCGCTAAGTGTCATCTGAAGCAGAGGTCATATCATTAGGTATGTTTTGTCGCAATTATTGAGATCGGCTGTTTGTTTTCACGCTGCTAGGACTACAGACACGGCACCGAGCCGTAAAACTGGTTTGATTTCTAGTTAGCAGATGGTGCTATAGCACTAGGATTGGTGATGCGTTGACGATACGGAACGCTATAAAAGCCTAATCGTTCATTGCATCATTAATTTACTACCCCGCTCTAGCATGGTACTGGATGATGGTAGCGAGCAAACGCCTAGTATAGACGCCGAGCAGACGCTGTGCCGCGCAGGTGAACATTTATGAGGGCGTTCGTCCTTATTGCTTGTACGGACTCTGCAAAATAACTGCAGGGAAAGCGTACAAGTAAAGCTAAGCCCTGCTGTCGCATGTATGCAGACGCAGCTTATGGTTACGGCGTCAAAATATTTTTTTTTTGCGTCAATCCACCAACCATGGAGCATGCAACAGGATGGCAAGCAGACGCTGAGCAGACGACACGGCGCGGATGAGCACATCTAAAGGGGCATTCGGCCTTCCTATTGGCTAAGAATTTGTGTAGCTTCCACAGTGCTGACAACAGCTTGTGAGATGGAGTATAGGCACCCTAAAGTCCCTAGATGTTCTGCTCTAAAGAAAGCAAATACATATCTAGGGACTTTAAGGCACCCTAGTGCCGCTGACTCTCTCTGGGCTCTCGCCTGCCTTTCCCCAAACAGTGCCGACAACGGCGTTTAGCTGCGTTTTGACAGCGGTTGTGTGCGGTCATACAAACAACGCGCACAACTGTCGTCGACGGCGGCGGCGTTTTGCCCGCGTTCGCACAGAACGCGTGCGGCGTTGGTGACGTTTTTATGAAGAACGTGCCAACGTTTGCCGTACACCCTATGGCGGTGTACCGTAGCGAACATAAGGCCATGGTTCCTGTGGTCACTAAATAAATGAAAACCACCGGGTCATATGTATTCGCCATTCTTTAACAGTTGAAATAACCAATTACACCATCACATCTTAATAGTCATAATTGGGAATACATAATTCCCACTATAGTACAGTATAGTATAGTAGTCTTCCATCTCCACCCCAGTGGCAGGGCTGACAGTTTTCTCTCTCTCTCTTCTTGCTGCTTTTTCGTGAAGGAACGGACGCCATGTTGTTTACAAGTGGGAGCAGCCGCACGAACGCACATGGGTATTGTAAGTTTGCCGACATGGCGGTCAGTTAGCACACTGGTTAAAAACGTTGTGCGCCTAGGATTAGCTTCGCAAACCGATAATAATGTCATTCTTCTTTCTGGGGCTTTACAGCGGGAAGCCTAAATGAACGCAAAAGGAATGAAGAATGGACAGGACAACTAAAATTATACCATTAGGTGGCTAGTTTAGTCATGTTACGGAATATGCAGATTGTAGAAATGAGGTGACCCTGTTCGCTGATGTTATTGAAGGGATGGTATACAATGCTGTCTATAAAAAACTTGGAGTACGCTTAAGCTTCGCCTTTAAGAGTGGAACGCGATAGCGTTATTGGACGCCGTTGACACCGACACCGACACAGTATTTCCTGCGACATGAGGCCCGATCAAAATTTAGAAAGGCTCGCTTTTCATCATTCCCCTGAATATTGCCTATAGAACCAAAGTACAGCGAATCACCATCAGAATCGGAGGACGCTTAAGCTTTAAGTGTAACGTGATAGCATTCAAAGATCCCTGGCTGCTTATTAGGCTTTTTTCTCTTGTATTCAAATTACAAACCAACGCTACCACGTCGGTAGGTTATGGTTAAGTCGTACTTTTTTCTATGGATTTTTGTGACGGATTTTACTTTGAGAAATTCAATTTTTGTTCACTAACGCCTTGCGGCCATGCAAAGAGCCCGGCCGGTCGGGGTGGTTCGGGATGATTATTTCCGCCAACGACGCTGGCGCTTGCGCCGACGCCGGATTTTCTGCGACACGGGGCCCTTAACGCTTTCGCGCTAAAATTGGTTGACGCTTAAGCTTCGCCTTTATGAGTAGAATGTGATAGCGTTATCGGGACCCGTTCGCATTGCAACGCGCGGCTGTAGGTCTGGTAGAAATGCTGGAAAAGCGGTTTGTGTTTGAGTTTCCTCGTAGCAGAATTCGGTTTTCTCGTAGATTCAAATTACACTCCCACGCCGATTGGTAAACAGACCGACGGCGAATACGACGCCAAATGGTAAATTCGTACTTCACCATTTTCCTGACAGATTTCACTGTGATAAATTCAATTTTTGTTCCCCAAAACCTTGCACCACGTGGAGCGCCTGCGCGGTCGGGGTGGTTGGGGATTATTTTCTCCGCCACCCGCATCACACGCCGGTTGCCGACGCCGGATTTTCTGCGACATGAGGCCCTTAAAGCTATCGCGTTAAAAAAAAAAAGTCTTATCTCAATGCAGTCACGCATGGGTTGTAGGTAAAATATCCTGGCACTTCCGCGGCTTGGAGTAAGAGGTACAAGAGCTTCTGGAGGGAGAATTTAGGGTTTCTGCACTCTCAGTACATGTTAGTGGCAATGATAGCAGCGCCAACTCAATCTATACCATGTGTCCCCGACAAGACTGAACTAGGCTATAGTATCTTAAATGATGCGGCACGTCTCACCAATTCGTAATTGCATGCGAGCATTTTGATATAAAGGAAGACACCTTAATTATCTGGGTTTTGAAGTGGCATTGCCTTGGTTTTGAATGCCAGCCCACTAGTGGCCACCATTCGACGGTACAGCCATTCGGGCACGGTCCTTGGTTTATTTGCGGCGCATATTTTGTCTTTCTGTCATATACTCAGTGAATCAACGACACTGATGCATGATTCGAACCGACATTCTCTGACGTACAGTTATTTCAGTGTATGCGAGAAAGACATCTCCATTCGCAATGTAAATCGCACCTATCTTTGCCGTTCGACTAATACCTTTCCGCAGGAGGGCATGACTGCTATAGGAGCAGATAAAGCACCGTCGACATGCAACGCTTTTAATCTCAATGCAGCCCAAATGATTCGATTCTGAGGACTCCTTTATTTCAGCTCTGGAAATGTACAGACCGGAGTATAGATAGCTGGTCTCTAGAAATCGTACTTACAGACGCATTACAGACTGTAGGAGTGCGGCAACCACAACGACTATTTCCATTCGTCCATACGCTTCGTTCTGACCTGACGCGTACTGGGCAGATGTCGGAGCGTGACGGGGAAACAGACAAACGGAGCACAAGTCATAAAACGCAGTGTGCTCATACGATGCTTTAAGTACTTTCCATGAGAACTATAGTGCAAGCAGGCACTTATTCTCACCCTGGATGGCATCAGAAAGAACGTTTATGTGCGGTGATGACGGGGTCGGCACAATGGCGTAGTATGAGCGCGCGCAAGATCGATCCGCGTTGCGGCTATGAGTGCGCCACCCAGCTCTCATCTGCATCGATGCGTTAGGCCCATAACGGTAGAAGACCACGTATTCGCAAACGTGACGTTCTCAGGTGTATATAGTGGACGCTTATAGCAGTCTGCTCGGAAATTCTGGTAGAAAACGTCGCTCCGAGCTTCACAACAGCTGTCGGTGAATAGAGCAACGTACGTTCGCGTGAAATACCTTTATACGCACACATATCGGCTTCAATGTATAACAAAAAAGTTGCACGAAAATGACGTACCTGTAATTTCCGTCGTTCCTGCCGTGCAGCACAGATGTGCCAAGGAGGACAATCGATGGGAAATTTTGCTTGCGTACGGTCTTGATCTCCTTAAATGCCTTCAGTGTGTTCCTTTGAGCAAATCACCTTAGGCACATTTTTGGTGAGATATAAATTGTAAGCTCAAATGCGGGTTTGCTGTGCCAGCCTGCCCGCCCTTTTTGTTACGCCTTCATTGCCATGTAGTTACGTCTAGTCGTCGATAGCAATGCGTCGTCGCCATTCAAAATCTGCGCCTGACAACTCATCACACTCAGCATCACTCACGGCATCATCATCAGCCTATATCTATGTCCACTGCAGGACGAAGGCCTCTCCCTGCGATCTCCAATTACCCCTGTCTTGCGCTAGATGATTCCAACTTGAGCCTGCAAATTTCCTAACTTCATCCCCCCACCTATAGTATTCTGCTGTCCTCGACTGCGCTTCTCTTGGTATCCATTCTGTAACTCTAATGGTTCACCGCTTATCCATCCTACTCCTTACAGAGCCTGCCCAGCTCTATTTTCCCCCCTTAATGTCAACTAGAATGTCTGCTATCCCCGTTTGCTCTCTGAACCACACCGCACTCTTCCTGTATCTTAACGTTAGGCCTAACATTTATTCGTTTCATCGCTCTTTGTGCAGTCCTTAACTTGTTCTCGAGCTTCTTTGTTAACCTCCAAGTTTCTGCCCCATATGTTAGCGCCGGTAGAATGCAGTCTCGGCATATGACGTAACAAAAAAAAAAAAATGAGCTGAGCATCCCTTACCGCTGGGGGTCAAACTCTTGCCACTGCGGCAAATAGAAGTTGCGAACCCGACGCGCTAACCACTACCGAGCTAACCACTTCTAAAATCCTGAAATGGGCAGTTTGTGTGGTATTGTCTGCTTCCGCGGCGCTAACTCTCAGGACTCGGGGAGTGGTGGCGCGTGCGTACGTATTTCTCAGGAAACAGAGAGCACTACACTCACCATGCAAATATAGTGCACGATGCAGCAGCCGTTTATACCATGGCATTCAGTTCCGCAGTAGTTAGGCAACTTAAAAAACAGAGAGCCGATAGTTAGGAGGGACGCTATCAGCCAGACGTACGAAAGACCATGAAGAGAGTACAAAACAACACAAAAGGCGCACAATGGGGTTTTGGTTTTTGAATACGCAAAGGCGTTAGGGGCCGCTATTTCTAAAACTCCCTATTATGCGCGTTGCTCTCGCAAAGACATCTGTGCAGGGCCTTGGATGTCAATCAACGAACTGTCATTGGGATACCCTCACCGTTATCATCGTCGTGCGGTTGGTGTTGTCATGCGTCGTCGTGCGTTTTCAGAAGATTGAAGATGTCTGTCACAAGGGTAAGATTGCATATTAACTGCTTTCGCAGATAATAAATCGGAGCGAGAGGAATTGCTGACGTCTAGGTATATTTTTGCACTTCCTAGAAGAGCAAGCAAAAATGTCGCTTGATTCACACATAAATAGGAGTAGATGTTATAAACAGAATTGCTATAGCACCAAAACGGAAGACAATCGTTCAAGCAACACACACACACACACACACGCACGCACGCACGCACGCACGCACGCACACACACACACACACACACACACACACACACACACACACACACACACACACACACACACACACACACACGCACGCACGCACGCACGCACACACACACACACACACACACACACACACACACACGCACGCACGCACGCACGCACGCACACACACACACACACACACACACACACACACACACACACACGCGCGCGCAAATTAGGGCATTGAACAAAAGCTGAGCTTCTCATATATGGCATTATTTCAAACACTTCTGAGGCCTGTGAAAACGCTGCAAATCGGCATTCTTTTCTAACCGATAGCAAATACCGAAGAGGTATGAAGCACGTGATCATGACACAAGGCTTGTTCATGATGCTTGCGGTACGCGAGCAGTAGTTGGAGGTTCCACTCTCTTAGTGCGTTCCATTCTGCGCACACTGTTTAATGGTCAGCTATAACGACACAAGCTGCTACGTTTATTAGCTCTAAGGCTCTAATCTTTTTCGGATGTTATTGCATTGTGCTTCCAGGGCTCCCTCGGCCCTCCAAGAAACATTCTCCCGAGCGTGCCAAACGACCTCTTCATCGAACCAGAAAGGGTAATAAAAGCCCATTGCATTCTGCCTGTTCGGGTGCCGCTCAAATCTTTCATCGAAGCTGTGAAAACATGCAAAAACTTAGCAAAAGCATGTTTCTCCTTTGGGCGTTAAACAAACATTAAGGGTGACATAGGAAAATTATTAGGGAGAGAAGCTACAACAGAATATCCATGTGATCCAAACTGAAGCTGTAGTTAAACTGGTGTTCATATATACATTTTTTTTTCAGGCAGAGCACTGTGTGCTATGTGTTTTATGAGCAAGCGGATATACACCTTTCGTTTAGACTATCCAGTGGCCCATGACCGAGAAACTCAACTGCTGCTTCCAAGCTGTAGGGAAATATTGTGGACGTTTTGTGTAGCGGAATTTCTTTTTAGCTTTGGGAAAAAAATGCACATCGCGCGACTCATTTTTGTCAGGGAATTGGGGGAACTCTATCATACAAACTAAAAAACAAAGATCGAGTAGAGCTCACCTGGCGACACTGCATGAAAAAGTTAACCCTGTGTTTTAAACACTGTCACGTACTTCTCACGGCAGAGGGCGTATAAGAATGAGAATGAGGAAGAAAGGCTCAGGAACATGGATGAAAATAAATGGGCGGCTAAAGTGCACAAGTATCTCTACATGAAAAGCGTGGACACAGAATGGAGGAAGAGGTCAAGGAAGTTGGCAACCAAGTACAGGATAATCGAAACTGTAAATAGACAACCAGGGGTCATCAGAAAGAAAGTGAGAGAAATAGAGACCGTGAATTGGATGCAAAGAATGGAAACGAAAAGGACAATGGAGATTTACAAGAATGAGAAGAAAGAAATTAGAAGGGAAAATCTGTACGATAACACAAAGGGCAGTGCCTTGCTATTTGAGGCTCGAGCCGGTTGCCTAAGGACGAAAACATATCGGAACAAATATTCGGAATTAGATGAGACATGTGTATGCTGCAGTAAAGATCCAGAGACCACTCAGCACATCCTAATGGAATGCGACGGGATCCACCCAGCGAGAACCGTAGGTAACGTGCAACTCCCAGAAGCGCTTGGGTTTAAAGTGGAAGGAAACATAAACAGATCAGCCGTAGAGATCAGCAAGAGACGATTAGAGTACTGGTGGAAAAAAAGTAGGGAAAAGATGGATGCGACCTGATCTCTTAAAATCATAGGCAGCGGTACAAGGTAAATTTTTGAAAAAGAAAAATAATGATAGGTATACAAAAATGCAAGATAAAGAACATGTATAGTATACCTGATTAAATCAAGCAGGCTAGGTGACTATTTGTCGCCGCCCCGTTTCAAAGGGGATGCCAATAAATCATCATCATCATCATCATCGTATGCTGCACTGCCGCACATGTCATGACGTACGTCTCTTGTGGTGGTGGTGTTTGTCTAACGTCGTCAACAGCTTCGCTGTACATCCGCTTTCACAGGGTGGAATGGATACGGATGTTTTTCTGTGCCATTTCCCTCGCTTCAGCCTCTAATAGAAGCACTTCATGATCCAGCGCATGACTTTGTATATATATGAACGACGTTTAAGCACGACGCAACGCTGGAGCGCAACGCGGATATTTGCAATGCTCTCACGGAGATACGAGCAAGCACTTGCTCGCACGTGTCATCCTAAGGGCAGTTCTTGGTGACGTCGCGTGGGTAACTCGATCGGTGGTTCTGCTACGTAATCTGAGCGCGCTGGATGTGTATGAGCGCCTGCCATCGCTTCTTCTTGCATGCTCCGGTCTTTTGCACTGAATAGGCGAACTTCGAGCATAGGGACAAGGGAATCTTGTACAGCGAGCTGTATGGTGCGCCTTCAGAACTTCAAACCACTTCGCCAAGAGAAACGTCTTAAAGAATAGAGATGCGCAAAGTGTAACCGAGTCGATTGTTTGCGTAACTTGTTGCCGCGTTTCTTTGAGTCGTGGGCTTTTTCTTCTTTCTTTTTTTTTTCTTGTGAAATATTGCTTCTGGAACTGCAGCGTTTTGTCTGATAAAACACCCTTCATTCCGTATGCAAAGCTATCGCTGATTTGCTCAAGTGAGAAACAGAGACGCAGTGTCCCTTACGATTCATTGAAACATACAAAAAAATGAAATTCTTGGGATTTACTTGCAAAATCTACCATCTGATTGAGAGGCACGCCGTAGTGATGGACTCCGGGTTAGTTTTCCCCACCTGGGTTCTTTAACGTGCACCTAATGCATGATACAGGAGTATTTTTGCATTCCGGCACCATCGGAAAGTGGTCGCCAGGCCCGGGATTGCACCCGCGACCTCGAGCTCAGCAGCGCAGTACCATAGTCACTGGGCTATGGTGTTGTGAAGCGAACACACTCTTTTTCCGTTTATATCTCTTGCTTGTGACATAAGCATGTGGTGCATATACGCATAGAAGGTTCACACCAAAGCCGTAGTTGCCGTGAGGTGTTATAGCGGTCAGATCGCCGGACGTTGGTGCAATCCGGTCACGCAAGCCAGACTTCCCGGGGTCCATTTATTGTCACACGTTGGATGTGTGCACGAAATGGCCTGATACCCTGTCGAATTTGGCAACACGCCGAGATATTCGGAACACTGCAAGCAGCACTAACTTTGTCATCTAAAGACAAAATTCAGTGCAACAGTGTTTCAGTATACCGGCATGGGACAATTTTCGCAGCACTGCGGTTCAAAGCAACGTAGCGAGCATTCATGTATAAAAACCGCTACAGGATACTGTTAGAAGCTGACGCGCTCGCAGGAACTTGACAGCGTGTATTGAAAGCGTTCAATTATAACCTTTTTTTCCGAGTGTGATGTCGTTACTTCAGCATGCGTCTACGAAGCCGAAATGACGTTGCTAATTGTGCTCGAAATCGCTTGTCACGAGTTGTGGAATATTGATACCACATCAGCAGGTACGGTTTCCAGCATGATGGTCGTTTTAGAGGAAATAGATAAATATGTTATATTATTTCTGTGTCAACGTTCCCGAAAGATGTATCCAGTATTATTCGTGCTTTCGCTTGACGCAATCCTCTAAGGTGTATCGAACTTGCATAATTTATTGGCTGGTTTAAATGACGTTATAGTATTGTACTTGCTGTGAACAAAGCAATATGAATCATTTATTTATTTCTTCGGTCAATCTACTATTGCCTGGCTAGTCTTCGGCACTTCTCTTTCTCCCTCTTTCGATATATATGTGAGACTGTTGGAATGGTCCACTTTGCCTCCACACTTCTGACAGCAGTGAAGGGCAAATGCCCCCCCCCCCCAACGTGGCCCTCCACGGTAAATAGGCTTATGGCTCTGTTAAACAGGCTCTGCTAGCAAGAGATGAGAAAGGGTAGGGAACACAGCATGCCTGGTTTACAAATTGAAGCATGGTTCAAAAAAAAAAAAAAAGTACGAGCGCATTGCCAGTGTATGTCCATTTCATTCGAGAATTTCACTCTAGACAACAGCACTGGGTTATTACTGTAAAGCGTTGTGTTCCAGACAGGCGCTGAGAGCAGTTGCGTATGTGCATGTAATTAGGAGGCCAGAACAAGCAATTCTATACCGGACGTGGATGACAGTATGTGTATCGCATAGAAATCATTGTTGGCAAAATGGCGGTATGTTGGCCTGTACAAAAGAGGTCTACATTACAATTATTATGATCAGTCTCGAACGTATAGTACATAATAAAAAATGGAGGGAGCGCCCTCGATTGGGTCGTTTGTGGAAAACAGAAAAAATCGTCGACGTCATCACTACCGACAACGACGTCACAACAGTTACGTCACGCAATTCACAGCGACTCCTCGAGTCTGAAAAGTAAGACGTCTTTAAGATAGTAGCTGCGTCATCACCGGCATCTTAAACATTAGTTAACACAAACAGTCAATTTCAGAAATAATATAAGGAAGCTAGGAGCTTGGACGTTGTCGTACTGAATGACAGAAACTGAATATAAGACTGTTTTACACAACTTCTAGAACACTTATACAGTGAGCAAAAATTAACATCTTCATGATAAAATACAAAAAAGTAAACATGTGCCACCAAGATTGTCGGAATCAAATATATTCAAACAGTAAAACGTTCGACTGCCTAGAACAAAACAACCTGCCTACGCATTTGGCCTAACAGTTGCGAATAAAAGCTTCCCTAGAGCTCTACATTTACTCGAAATAAATAAGAACTAATCAGGAAGGTGGTTTCTGAGAGTTCTAAATTTCGTTTATGGAGGTTGAATTCCACAAAATGCATTACTAGCATTCAATACCTAGAGGTAATGGCGTACTTAACAAATATGATAAAATTACATCGTACTTATCTAAACAATTTTCCCTCTCTATTACAAAATTTATAATTGTCATTTAAATATCCTATGGAATATTTTAGTGTTGTTTCGCACATAAAATTAATGCAATAATCTACGGCCGCAACTATCCCCCATCCCAACCAAGAACCCTGTAACCACTGGAAGCAGGTAAGCAGAAGTAACCAAAGCGAAGTCACAGCCGAGCCAAACAATGCTTACGCATTAGTAGACAATTCTCAGGATTTCTGTAGCTTTTTTTTAATGTCAAGAATGCTGCTGTTGCAGAAAATGAAATCAGAGCCAAAGGAATCGCTGAAGCCTGCTGATTTCTTAAATTTTATTGAGTAGATGTGTCAAACGGCAAAAACAATTATGTGTACAAATTCAGGAGTGTGAGGCAATACCATCAGTAGGCTCCAGAATTCTAGTCCAGTAGTCTCGTGGAATGTATACGTTCACTGTTTACCGGCAGCCTCGCCGAATCTAGCTAAGGCCTGAGCAAGTCCACGGAAGGTGTTTGGTTGTAGCTGTCGATGCTGAAGCTGAACGATATGACCAGGTATCCCCGAAAGGTCAACGGAGGTTTTGTGGTGACGCATAGGTCACACCAACAGGGCCACTTATGAACAGAAATCAACCGATGGCATGCATAACTGGCGCTCATGATTAAGCCAATTGACGTAACCAATTGTCCGGGCAGCTCTCATCGACACACACTACCACTGACCTTATCGGAAGTGTGGCATCTGCTTCTTCTATGTGACGCCTGAAGGCACCCTATGGACGAAGTTCCAGGTTTCAGAGGCGGCCGATTGGTTTCTTACCTGTCAGTTGTTCGTGACCATGCGAGGGTGAAAAGGTGTCTACTGGAGGCATCGAGATAGACACCGGGCTGCCTACTGTATGCACAATGCCAGCCGGGTTCAGAAATGATGGCTTGAGAGATCTAACTTCATGACGTTGGTAGACTAACTCGTCAATAATGTTTTCTCGGTATCTTCTTCGAGTGTCGGGAATCGTGCGCATCGCTGAAACCCTTTAATGATACTCATTGCTTCAGGATTGATGTATTAGAGATGGGCCCAATCCCTCGCCATGAAGTGCTGGAATTGAGCGGGATATATAAAACGCGGCTACAGCACCACCTGGACGAGTAAGTGGACAGTCCTAGTGCAGACAGTCCCAGTGTGTACAGAGAAATACAAGGGGTAACCAATGAATAGTAACCACACCCTGTAGAAAAAATTGTGTCGCTGCTATAAAGAAAAAAAAACTTCAGAATTTGTTGATATAAAACAGATTCATCCAGCATTTTTACTTACGGCGATATTCAGTAAGGGTGATTACGCAGTAAAGTGTTCAGAAACGAAGTATCACCTAAGAAAATTATGCGGGGGAGAAAATCAATCGGAAAATAATTGGTATACTGCGTCGTGTAGCAGAAAGGTCATGAACTCGTCAGGAAGGTAAGTTCACTCCATGAATTTTATGTAAATCTCTTCTGCAAGGTGCTACATCACTAAATATTGGCCTGCTCAATATTTACGTATTGCAGGAAAATCTCATATGTTACCATGTATCGCTTCGTGCGCATGAGCTTTATTGAATAATACAATCCCGCCATTGTACATGCCGTGCCAATGTTTATGTAACATGTAGTTGTTCTGTTAAGTCCCATATGCGTGTAAAGCAACTCTTTCTACAAGGCAATGATTTTTGCGTGAAATATTATCTAATACTCCAGATCGGTGTGATACCAAAGTGCAAGGCGCTTCGTCTTACAACCTTGTTAATGTCGAAGCCGAAAAAAAATCTAGAACGTTTCTTACAGCGTTATATGAATGCACCCCAATACACAATCCCCCAATGAAATTAAACAAGGAAAGTAATTATCACTTGCTGCAGCAACTCCCCCGCATTGACCCGCAGAGTTGGTAACGAAGCGGCTGCTTGGAAAGATAAGATGAGCCCTCTGAGACAATTACACAAATCAGGGAGAGCTCCGGAGTTGCGTTAGCTTTAGGATTAAATGGGGCGTGCTTTACAGAGACTGTCGAACTGCCTTCGCAAGTCGTTTCAAGGGATTGTGAGCTACAACTTGGAACAAAAATGTTCCAACAAAAGCCCCCACTGGGCAGCGTGACGAAAGCCATCTAGGTAGACGGCGAAGGCGGAATTATGACCTTGCCCTGTAATGAGTGACCGCTATGGACAAATGTCGTACTGAGCGCTAAATTTTAGTGTAGATGTGGAACAAGTGAGTGTTCTTAAAGAAACAGACTATTTTCGGCATTCATGTTATTGAAAGGAAGGCAAGCAAACACGGACACAAGAAAGAATGGAAAGGACCACACAAAGGCCGATTATGAACTAGTCCCCACAGTGGCGGAAAAGAAGAGACACACAATACTTAACCTCGCATGCTTAACGAAACGCAGCACCACACCGTCAATCATGGACACGTGCGGGCTCTCACGAAAGTTAACTATTTAGGCATAACAATTTTTTTATTGCGATAGCAATTATATGGACACTCCAAAGCAGATTTCTGCCATTGGCGTCGCCGCCGTCGTCGCCGTCGCCGTGAGGATCCGTATGACGTCAACGGCGATGAAATCGTCGCCGCGCTCCGGACGCTGTATGTGCGAGTGAAAGCGAACGGAGAGCGAACGCGGAGAGCGAACGCACGTCTTCACGGAGAGCGAACGGAGAGCGAACTCCTTCACTCTCCGTGAAGAGCGCACTCTTCACGGAGAGCGAACGCACGTCGGAGAGCAAACGCGCGTTCTGCGCCCTGCTCCCTGAAGGGCTGCAGAATTAAGTGTCTCTTTCTTTCTTTCCATATATAGAGAGCAAACCCAACTTTTTCCGTCGCGCGAAAAGCTGTGGGGGGATGGGAGGGAGGCAGGGGAGGCGACGTTTAGCTGCGGCCCCAAATATGTATTTACATAAAAACGCCATCGGCGTCGACAACAGTTCTGCGCGTTGCTGGTGCTCCTGCATGTCCAAGTTTATACAGCTGATAAAACTACTATCCTTACTCCGTATAGCTATCTACTAATTTGCTATCGCAATAGGTGCCTCGCCTTTCGGGTGAATTGCGACAAATTTTTTCTGTGATACTAGTGTGGGCTAACTTACGCACGTGCTGCTGTTATTAATGATATTCCAAACCTCGACCATAATGCGAACTTCATCGCTCTTATGTCTGGACAAAAGTATGGTGGCTGCGAATTTCGAAGTACATTTGCAATCGCGACAGTACAAAGAAAGGTGAGACGGCGTTCCATCGGTCAACGAACGCTTATGCTCAATTATTCTTTGACTAATACAACGAGCTGTCTGCTATACATAAAGGTTACCGCCAGGGCTGCCTTTGAGTAACATAAATCTCTACCAACTTGCTGAACGTTCAGTCGCATGCGAATTGGTCATTCGCATGTCGCGCTTACTTACGTGCCTCGTATAGTTACGCAGTTACTGATTTGACGCTGCATTGGTTGCTTGTATCAGTTTGTGCAAGTCTCGCATTAGCACTTTGTATATACTCAAGGCTTCGACTTTTTGTCTGGAAGTACATGCGTTGCAACATGGTGAAAGAGAAAACTAAATAATGTGGTGCCTTAATCTGAGGCTTTCTACTCTAATCATAACTATTTTTCACTGTCGTTACAAGCTCTTCGAGAGAGAATAATACGCATAGGTTGGTTTCGTCATAAGTAAATGTAATTCCAAGGTCATTTTCACCAAGTATATTGACACATATTGTGGTCCACCTGGCAATACCTGAAATATCCCTGCAATCAGAATCAAGTTTCTGAATAGGAGTCAAATGTGTTGCTTCAGATCATACTGTTAAAGGTTTATGAAAAAGGATATCCTGCCGCTAGGGACTGAATTTGAATTTTTCGGACACGTGGCTTCTCCTTCACTCTCGGACAGCGATTCCGCTCGTTTGAAGCGCCGATACCATGCTTTGATGTTGTAGGTGGTAGCACCTCAAATGCACAATGTTCTTAAAAACTGCAATTATTGGGCGATAGCTATAAGAAAGGTGGCTCAATTTCATGCTGACTGGCTTATACGCTGTAAAGCTTACACGCTGGCACTAATATAAATTTGACTCCATGGTAAACCTTGGCACCATTCCAGCCTGCAAGCCGGGTGTGAGTAGCAGTTAAAAACGACAAAAAATAAGCAATGAGAGGAACTCGTAAACAAAGAGTTTACTTGAACACATGACAACGCTACCATAGCTTTGATCACGTCAACCATTTTCCAGATGGTCGTGCAATTGCCATACTCCGTTCGGCGCTAACAGAGCCCTTTCAGGCATAAGTTTTAAAGGTCTCAATAGAGCACCGGTGATGCGCCTAAGCATCCTTGAAAGCCGGACGAAAACAAAAAACGAGAAAGGAAGAGGGAGAGAGAGATAAGAATTCTTAGTAGTCGAAACGAAAGGAATTAAGACAATGTCAATGGTGATCGGAGCGCAATGGGTAGCGCTAATACTTTGGCTCGCTTATTCGTGCATTGCATTAATTTCATTTTATTCTGCTGACGTGTACATGATAACTGCAATGATAGTTTTGGCAGGACGTCATATTACAGGGCAATACTGGCATATAAAGAACAAGCCACCAGAGTAGCGTTCACATATTCGCAATTGCAAGTCAAATTGGCTCAAAAAGCTATATTTCCTTATCTGTTGCAACTGCCTTTTTAATTCACCAAATGATATGAATTTATTCACCTAGGTTTAGATTGTCAAACAACTCAGACATCATTCGCTGGATTACGGAGTGCCGTTCTGACAGTGCGGACAATGCGGCGAAGAAAGACTGATATATGTGACCGCTTGGACGATGTGACGTAGATCATATTAACGCTGTCTATTGTGGAACTCTATTTTGCAGACCAAAGCTCATTACTTTCCAGCTGACCTGTATTGGTATCCTACTGACCATTTCTTTACCAAGATGGAGATGAATGTGTCTGGAGTTTGGGCAGCCATATAAGAGCTGCTGCATCGCGAGTACCGATGCTCTAGGATTACTGTGCGCACAATTTAGCACAAGCACCTCAGAAGGCGCTTAATGACGGCTGGAATCAACCGGCTCGCACCGCAAGCCTCGAGGGATCCCTGATTGCATCATGTGACTAATGACATCGTTGAATCCTCTTGGGCAAGCGGAGAGTGATGGTGTGAGAATGCCCCCCACTTGCTTTGTTTTTATTTCTTCAACTTCACAAGGAGCTGTTGAACATGATTACGTTTGAAATAAGACGCCGGATGCGATATCTGCAATCTTATCACAATGAATGCGGCTAACCATGTGTGTCAGTACAAAAGATGAAACAAGCTTGCTGGGGAAAAGTATGTCCAGCTGCAAATTTTATTGAATAATCCGTACAAGAATGCGATGAATGCTACTTATGTACGGGCATGTTTTGGGCAGCGACTGAGAGCAAATACTGAAGCTAACTGAACAATTAATAATTCACCTTTTATTAGCTCCCCTGAAGGTTAGGGCGTGTAAAGAAATTGATTACGCAGTGATCTGGAAGGCGGGTGGATAGTTATTGCCGGTGCATCAAGGATAATTACATGCGCCTAAACATCTTGTGAACGCTTAGAGAGTCTTGTCTCAATATAACAATAAAGTATAGAATACACAAGGGAGAAAGTACGAAATGGTTGCCTTCTTGTTCTTGTTATCGAGTATTCATAAGCTTACTTTTTTCAAAAATAATGCGAAGCTTTCTTTGGACTTGGGCTTGGCGTGGCTGGTTCGCTGGGTTTCTCTCCAGATAGGCTCAGAGGGGTGAGAAGTTTGCGTATTGGTGCACCAGGTTTCTGCGTCATGGTGAAGTCATAAAGCGCTTAGCACAAGCTGTCGTTCAATAGAAGAAATATGTGCCCGATGGTGGGTACATTAACAAGGTTCACGCAGCGTGGAAGCCCCCGATGCTGTACGCAAAAGTCCGCAGACGCACACACGACAAGAGAGAGTAACAACCTTAAAGCTCTTTCCCTTACGCAAGCTAAAGCATCTTGAGGTGCTTGGCGCGTGCTTCGCATCGCATGGCAAGAATTTACTTATAGATATGACAATGCGCCTGGTGTTTACATGTTTTCTTCGTGACAGCAGGCACTTTAATACTTTATGTGACTTTGCATCGCCCTTCAGGGTCGGCGCACTTTACAAAGTGGTTTACCTTCGGGATAGACCGAGTTCAGTTGCATGAAGGACATGTCTAGTGCTGCGTGATGTGCAATATTACTATACATGGGAAAAACTAGGCGCACGTTTGCGATGAATTTCAGTCACAGCCACGTGTGTCATGCCTGCACTATAGTGCGAGGTGAAGCGTGCAACAGCTCCACAAAACAATGACGCTTCAACTGAAAAGAAATAACAGAGTGAGAAGTGGACCTTGATAAAAACAATACAAGCTTCGCTTCCGTTGACAATCATCTTCCATTGTTTTTGCGGAAATTTTTAGTGAGACACTCTCCACGTCTATGCTATGAAAGAGGTGACTGAACACGAGAAGTGCGTCGACACCAATTCGTGCCATGTTCGCCATGTTAAATTATTGCCCATAATTATTTCAGCCAGTCACAGGTTTCTAGAATTCCGCTGTATTACCATCGCGCTTTTTTTTGTGCGAAAGCATCAAATGGCCCATTAATTCAGCGAGAAAGCCTGCGTCTGCAGCAGCGAAACGGCACCGAAATTTCATGTCACGGGCGCGCCTCGAGGGAGCAGAATGGTCGAAACGGCGGAAAACCTGCTGCCACGCTAGCAAACCAGGTGTTGCGGCAGGACAGAGGGCATCGCAACGACGCCACGTCACCAACGCGGTCCATGTCCCTTCCTCTCACCCCCACTGGGCTTAGCTACCGGGCGCGCCAGCCGGCCTTGGTGGCCACTGCTGCTTCCTCGGTCTCTCGTCGCGCAGGACGTGGGTGGCATGCCTCCTCCTTGATTTCTCAGCAATATCGCCCAAATGATTCCGATCTACAACCAGCATGCTAACCTAAAAACTGTAAAAAAAATTTAACCCACAACAATTTGACGCGAAAACTCGATAACATGCCCCACAGTAAAACTCGAAAACAAAAAATTACTCGCAGTACAAGACTCGAAGGACCGCTCAGCGGCGTTTCAATTGTGCATTATATTGGCGCAGTAATCCAGTAGGATTCCAGAAAGCTACGATTGTAGCTCTATCCTCTGAGATTAGCTGGATCTTCCGCACTAATGGCGTGACATAAATCGAGCAGCCGAATCTTTGTAATCTGTATTTCTGCATAAATTTAACCAGGTGGAATTACTATGAAACGTCCCAGGTCTGATTTCGTATTTATTGCGATAACAATTATATGGACACTCCAAGTGCATTTCTGCAGTCACCATCGTCATCTCCAGGAGGTTCCGTATAAAGTCCAAGGGCGATAAAACCGTCACCGCACGCCCTACGCTGTATGTGCAAGTCAAAGCGTGCGAGGGGAGCCAACGATGGCGGCTCAATCACGCACGCGCGATAGGGAGGAAAGCGGGTAGGAAGTGCGCCCTCTTCCGTCACGCGCGAGACACCCAACGTTGCGAGGCATCGAAGGGAGGGGAGGGAGGGGGTGCGGCATTCTATACTCCGGCTGCAACTGCGTATGTGGTGGCTGCGCGTGGTCGCGCCGCTGTAACTTGAGAGCGATCTGCGTTGGGGGCAGAGTCTAGGTGCGTCGGCGGCTCGTAGCTTTGTGCGTGCTGTGAGTTCCCGGAGCTCCGTTTGCGTTGAAACGATCGACAACATGAAGGTCACTTCGCTCGATGCTGCTGCCACGTTTCCTCACACCAACCTTTTGACAGAGAGTGTCCGCAGTCATGTGATGTGTTGATGTTTGCTGTGCACGCAGACGCCATGCTTGTTCATTTAGTTAGCAACCGAATGTTTACAAGTTGATATGGCCGATTAGAGTACTACCCTTACTTCGTATGGCTCTCTGCTAATTTGCTATCGCAATCGATGAATCGCCTTTCGGGTGGAACTGAGACTTTTGTAAGTATTAATTTGGTTTTTCTTTCTTCTTTTCGCATGATTCATCGCGCACAATGACCAATTACTGGTCATTCCGCCAGGCCGCCAGTCATGACGGTGTGGTAGCGTTCGAGTAACAGTAGAAAGGTGTAATGAATGAGAAAATGAAATGAGGCATTGCGAAATACGGCTCCTCGACTCCTTTTTATAGAAGTGTTTTTGAATTTAAAGGAGGATCCTGCCGCTTAAGCAGCCCGCACATGATTTCTCTAGGATTGCGCGAATTCCCTTTGTAGCAGACTTCGTTTACACTATGGGCTACATTATTGGTGTAATACACACTATTTGCTGTATTTACGACAGGTTTTGACTTCTCTCTTTTTGTCAAGTCTCCTTCGGTAATGATCAAGGTGGATAATAAGCTGCGGCTGCACTGTGAAATTTTTGTGATAGGGTTTAGGAGTTTTACCGAAGAAAACTTTCCTGCGTAAGGGCAAAAAATACAAGGATACTTAAGATACTTCCTGCACAGCGATAAGCGCCATTCCTGCCGCGGTTCGAACCCGGTACCTTCGGATTTGAGGTCCAACGCGCTATTTACTGCACTGCAGCGACTGTTAAAGGAAACAAAATGTCTCGCAAATGCCCGCCCTCAATTATTGCACGCCCACATTACCCGTACCCGAACAAAATGACACCGAATACTGCACTCCCACTGTAGCAACAAACCGAATGGCAAGGTTCACCTGCATGTTTGAAATTTAACTTGAGACCCGATTTTTGCGTTCAACCAGTCTACCGCGTCTGCGTTCCAACTTGACATTGCAGCTTGATTTTAAAATTATTGCTCCTAATTATCCATCTTTGGATCTTGAGAACGGTTGGCTCTTTTTTACAGGCTTTATTATTAATAAATGAAACCTGTGTCCCTCAAACTGATAAAGCGCTGGATCACTCTGATCTCTCAGTAATTTCCTCGCAAATAGTATTACCGCGAATAGCTTTCTGATACACTTTGGCCAGTTTTCGTGGTTGGAGTCGGTCGGTAGTCAATGGTCGAGGTCGACGTTCGGTGTCGGACTTGCGATAAGGCGCCTGGAAATAAGGCGCATGCTTTCGCGGAACGGAGTGGCGCGTTCGGCACCGAATGCGTAGATGAATGCGATCTTTCATGCATCTACAGGTTTAGATGCGGTAGCGGATCCCGAATGTTCTTTCGTTCGTTTATTCATTAAGTGGCTTGCTCGCTCGTTCGTTTGTTTGTTCATTCGTTCGTTCGCTTGTTCATTCGCTTGGTCGTTCTTTCGGGATATTTGCTTACGCTGACAGTCATCGTCGATTGTTTCTGTACATTTTCTTTTGTTCGTTGCCGTCGCGTTTACTTGCTTGCTGCCATACTAGCTGCGCTTGCTTGCAACTTGTTGCCCCTATGTGCTCCAGTTGCTGATTTTGCTGAGGTGAGGAGTAATAAAGGATCGCTGGAGGATTCGGGTCGCCAGGTAGGCGAACACATAGAATTGAGATAGGAAAATAAAATGCTCTAACAGCGGATTGTTTCTTGGAACGAGAAATGGGTCTTAAGCGTTGAGAAACAACACGGCTTACATCCAAATGTTAAGGGGTCTAAACATCAGCCACCATTCCATATTAAGTGGATGCTTACATTTTTTGCTTATCTATCTAGCGACTTTCTGAACTTAGTGCAATTAACTCTAAGTGTCATGTACCGAAAATACAAATATGAAGAGACTACGTCAAATGGTGTTCTCGTTTGTAGAATTAGCAATGAACACGGTATTTTTTACATCTAATTGCCGACAATATTGATATGGAACAGCCGCCACAGTATGGCGGCAGTGAAGAGGCGGAACACGACGGGTGCCGCTTAATATAGAGTCGCCATCTTGGCCTCCGTTGGCTTCCGTGTAAATAAAGTGTAAATTAGCCCTTGGGCATCAGCTACACGTAACATTATTTGGTGGAGGTGGACATTCCCCGTACCCGCCATGGAGCTTCGCAGCGGTTGCAACGGCGACAATGGAAAATATCTAGCAAACGTTCCTTTGAACTAGCGGGTCAATGCGCCCTACGAATGCGTCATAAAAGTTAATATCTGCAAGCAGTGTCATCTCTGTCGGGATTCGAACCCGGGACCGCTGGGGTAGGAGTCCCACACGCTATCCACTGTGCTACAAAGATAACACACGAGTATGGTATCAGCACTCTGCGTGATTACGCAGGTTTAAAACTGGGTCATATAATGGACAGGACATACAGGAGTATTAAAAAAAATCTCGCGCTCTCTGGGGACTCTATCTCCCTGACTTCCTGCGCTGGAAAGCTTCTCGAACACGTGGTTCACGATCGCCTCACCACATACCTCGAAGACTCAGGACTCATGCCTGACACGATGTTTGGCTTCCGACAGCTCATCTCAGCACAAGATATACTCTTACAGCTCAAGGAAGACCTCTTGGACTACCTAGAACGCCACAAAAAGTTCTCTATTTTAGCAATAGATGTAAAAGGAGCCTTCGATAATGTGAAGCATGATGCAATCCTCCAGAATCTCCAAGACACAAACTACGGAATCCGGACCGACCAATACGTACAGGACTTTCTCAAGGATCGCACGGCTACGGCGGGCATCGGCAACATCCGAAGCGACAAATTCGAAATGCCCAACAAAGGCACTCCACAAGGGTCAGTCATTTCACCTTTGCTGTTCAACCTCGCTATGATTAAGTTCCCGCAACAACTCGATCAAATCGAAGGTTTAAGCCATGCAATATACGCTGACGATATAACGTTATGGACAAAAGCGTCAACAACGGGCCGACAGCAAACTACCCTCCAAGAGGCAATCGATCTGATAGAACAGTACCTATCAAGATGCGGTATCCAGTGCGCCCCCGAAAAATCAGAGCTACTTATACTCAAGGCAAGGACCCGGGGAAGACCACCAGCCTACGTCTACCCAGATCCCAACGTCACACTCAATGGAATAGATATACCTTAAGTTGACTCCCTCCGCGTCCTTGGCCTCACACTACATAAAGATGGTTCTGGCGCAACTACTGAAGCTTCAGAAGTCCCTAACACAAGTAACTCATCTCATTAGGTGTATAACCACTCAAAGAAGAGGGCTTAAAGAGCAAGAAACCGTCCAAATTATCCAAGCACTCCTTATAAGCCAGATCACATATGGCACCCCGTATCTACTCCGCAAGAAAGCTGAAGTTGAAAAACTCAACATCGTCATCAGAAAGGCAATCAAGAGTGCACTAGGACTTCCCAGTACGACCTCAACCACGACACTACTCAAACTTGGCCTCCATAACACCTCGGAAGAAATGAGTGAAGCGCACAGGGCCAGCCAGCTGGAACGCCTTAAGCTGACTCAACCAGGAAGAGCAGTACTTCGCAAACTCGCATAAATCGAAAACTTTATAGCAGACTCAGACGTGAAAGCTCGATTGCCTCCACTTCTCCGTGACTCTATCTCAGTCGCTCCAATACCTCGAAACATGCATGCAACACAACACAAAGACAGAAGACAAACAAGAGTTCGAGCGCTAAGCAAGAAATACTCAAGGAACCCCAACACGAGATATACAGATGCCCAAAGTAGAAAATACCCAAGTAGAAGAGCCTACGCTATCACAGTGACCCAAACAAAGGAAATGAGCTAGTCGCTGCCACCATACCAGCCCGAAATCCAGAAACGGTGGAGGAAGTGACCATCAAACTCGGCATCGCCACATGCAAGGACACAGCAATCATCGTGAGCGACTCGCAAACGGCATGTACAAACTTACAAAAAGGCCGAATCTCTGCCGCAGCCGTGAAAATTCTAACAGAGCTATCAAGACGCCAAGAACTACCCGAAACCTACGTCGTATGGACCCCAGGCCACGAACACCTGGCAGGAAACGAAGCAGCACATGCTGTCTCCCGAGAGCATACCAGCCGGGATTTCCTGCCGCACAGGATCCGGAAATCGACGAGGGTGGAGGACATTCCCATCAACTACGCCGTAATACTGCAACATTACCGATTCTACCGACTCGAAAGAAGAGAATATCCTTTGCCACATCCAAAATTAAGCAAGGAAGAAGCCACCGCCCTCCGCAGACTACAAACGAATACATATGTCCATGGAATTATCATGCACCGGATGCACCACACTAAATTCTCATACCTATGCCGATATTGTGATGTACCAGACACCCTCCAACACATGGAGTTGGTGTACCCACACCGCGAGAAAAACAGTCAAGACGATGCCTCAGAACCGATACAAGCCACCGAAGAAACGTGGGAGGCAATGTTAACGGCACAGAGCCTGGAGGATCAGCGAAGTCTGGTGGACCGGGCCCGGGCTGCGGCATTAGCCGACGGCTTTCTGGACTGAGAGAGCCGCCCACCTAGGGCGAAGAAAGAACACTTTCTCGCTGTTTCTAACAATAAACGTTCATTTCTCCTCCTGATCCTCTCTGGGGACTATAAAGGCGCGTCTGTGCTGCCGTAAGGTGGGACCTATTAAATGCAGAAATGAAGAGGCTGCGTTTAACGTATCACACGTACACATGCAAGCGGCTGCTTAAGGAGGTGAGGGCTGAGTAGGGTAATTTTTCCCAGTGTGCAACGTAACAGTTAAATTACAGTCTACGTTGTAACCTCATATTTTTTTAGTTACGGCGTTTAGAAAGAATTCTAACAAAGAAGTTTGTAGAAGAGTATATTGCACATGAGTCATTCCATTGTCAAATGCTCTCAAAAAACGCATAAACCTCCGTTTACACATATATTTGCTTCTAGAATAGTTAAGGGAGGAGCAAAGAGAATTGTCGATAGAGTTCGTCGATATCTTCTACGTTCACATTGATTTGTTTTCGTACTCCATCATATGAGACCCTCTTCAGCACGAATTAGCATTAAAAGTCACGGATGTCTGCATCAATAGGACGGCAAGCAGACATACGCGAATCCATTGTTGTCGAGGTGGAAGAATAAGCGTCGCTCCCGACCTCCGTGAGACTGCCTTCGAGGCTGGCCTTTCACCATCTGTATACCTTTGCCTGCGAAGTACAGCGGCAAACTTTGCAAGCGGCTGCACAGCTGAACGTGACTAGTAAGCAGAGCGACTTCCCTCTTGCTCCTCGCAAACATCATGGCAGGAAAAGAAGGACGAAACAACAGGAATAAGCAAGAACAAAACGAAACAGTGCTCTAAAGAGTGCGAGGCCAAGAATTCCGGTCTCGTGAAGCGAAGCTGGAGTGTGAAGAATGCCGATAAGGCTGACACACACAGAGCGGAGGGCATCGGCCACTGGAAGAAGAGAAGTTTCGGTGCCGCCTTTAAGAACCTGTAGTGAGATTTTGTGCGCTTGACTGGCGTTACGACAAAGGGTTAGGAATAATTGTTACGTCGTGTGAAAATAAACAGCGGTGTGGATAATGCTTTTTTGAGCACAGTTAACCAATGTGACTGAACGCCATCTACTAGTGGACTTATAAGGTAGAGGTAGTCACCCAGCCTATTATGGTTAAGGGGCAGGGGGGGGGGGGAGGTAGGAGTGGAGGTAGGGGCAACAAGATTGAGTCTAGCAGGTCCCAGCAGTTCAATGCACGGTGTTTTCGAAATTCAACAAACCATTTTTTACCGCTTCTTCTAAATACATCATTAGAACATAGGTGGTTACTGCAGAAAATATTCTATTGCGTTGGCAATAGTTACGGGTTCGAATAAAAGTTTTCCAGCCAGGTTACATTCTTATGAAGTTGTGGTCACTGATCAAGGGAACAGCAAACATAAAAAAGAATCGACGCCATGAAGCTCGAAAGGATTTTCTTTTTCAAGCTAAACCAGCAAGAACCGCTTATCTATCCTTTTTGCGCCAAGATGTGACCGTAGTGAGGGGAAGTAGATGAGAGGCAGATACCCATCTATCCTGTTGATAGTGTCGGTCGTCGTTTGGATCAGTAAATAATCAAGCAAAATCTGTGTCATCGGAAGATTTTCCTTGGTTAGGATTCTGCTATGGCCATAGCTTCTCTTATAGCCTGGTATTCTGCTATAAATTACTGCAAATGTTTGCTTAAAAGCCCACAACATCCCACATCATCCCCCACTTGAGATAAAGGGCAAATGTTTTTTTTTTTACTTTTATGCACGCGGTAATAAACACAGAAATATAGTATTAATCTATCCTTCCGGTTACCAAGGAATGTTATCCTATATTGTGGACACCCTGACGTAGCCAGAATTCCTTGAATACTCAGAAAAGGACACTGTTCTAATCAGTTAACAGAATTGCTATAAAGAAAAGGCAGTGTTTACCTATAGCCACTTTACTGCGGTGCTCTTCGCGGAACCCAGAAGTTAGGTGATTAGAATAATTGCCAGTTCAAGTTTCATAGGGCAGGTTCGTAAAGCGAGCATTGAAGTCATGTTGAGAATTTGGTAATTACCGTGAAAACATTTTTTTTTCTTTTTATCTCGCCGGATCCAGTTTCACATTTCGAGGAAACTGCAAAACGGGCATGCAATTTAAAAGTACGCCCATTACGCAGAGCAAGACCTGTTTTATATACGATAGAAGCCTCGAAGAACAACGTTATAACAAACCGCGCCGGTTCAGTCAGTAATGAAACTTAATATCGCAGTACCGCAAATTAATTCTAAGAAATGGTTGAACTCGCCATCGCGGTCTTATGAAAGTGGATGTCCCGCGAAGCTGCTGCGAAGCCACTTCACCTGCTGATGGCTGTATGAAATGTTTTATTACTTTAGAGTAATAGTAGTGATAATCGCTTTGTGGTCGCTGTGGTTGCTCGGGATATCTAACGCTGCGTGGCTTACCCATAGCAGTGTTGCAACGGGAGTGTCTACGGCAGCTGCAATCGAAGCGATTCAGCCCTCATGTGAATTACGGGAAGTACATGGATTTGCCTATGCTTCGTCCTTCTGGCTTAAAATGGCTTCGTGACTTTGTAAACTCGTCGCTTTCAGTAAAGCACGGTGTAATAATCTTCTTCGTAAATATTATTAAAAATGTTTGACGGCAGGATTAGAACAGAGGACCTTTAGTACCGAAGCCGGATATTGAATCCATTACGCCACGGATGCATGCATCTAACAGGGGCATATAGAACGCCCTAATGAATTTATCGCGGGCTAGTCATCAAATATATGGTTCGGATGCTTGCTTTGTGCTTGTTCTTTATTGAAACGAATGCTTTTCTGTATGTCGTATGCGTGATTCCGAAGAATGTACGCACTTTTTTTGCTACGTTTTGGTGATTCCTTTAAGCCTGCTTCATCTCCGCCGCGGTTCGGCCCGGTATTGCACTATACCTCCGGTATCGGCCCACATTCTTGCTAACGGACGCGGACACGAAAAATGCCAATAAGCTTCGCTGTAAAAAGAAAAATTCTCATCCAGCTTAAAGCAGCAGAATGCTACAAAAGCAACCTGGCTTGCTATGTAGGCTTGTCGGTTTCTAGTGAGCCACCCAGCGCCCAGTAAACATTACGCATTACCAAGGGCTATTGAGCGGAGAGAGAAATAGAGAGATAAAAGAAGGAGAGGAAAGGCAGAGAGGTCAACCAGGCGAACGTCTGGTTTACTGCCCTACACTGGGGTTAAGGGAAAGCAGGAATAGAAAGAGAAAAAGTGGGAGAGAGTGAACACTGCGCGCACTTGGGATTGTTCACGTGACTATAGATGGTCACTCAGACCAACGCACTTGAAGAACTGCGCCAGGGCATGGATAATCACTTGCGCCACTGACGTATATGGTCATGGTCCAAGTGTGTTTGGCTGGTAAAATGGTATTTTGTGGCTTATGCAAATAAAGAGAGCAGATTCCAGCGATTCCTTCTGCTCTGAACTCATTTAGAGCGACAGTGGCATTCTCTCATTGAACATCATCATCTTATTTGTTTGTTTGTTTTGGTCGCCTGCTTCTTAATCAAATAATTGCATTCGCTCACTACGGGGAACTGGTCAGTTGATCTTTTAATCATACAGGCTGTACAGTTCACGACTTTTGGTGACGCATACATTAGCGAACCTTCCTGAATGCTCCCTGATAAAAAACGGCAGCTCCTGCTTTAGCAGTGACGTTTACGGTACATCTGAGGTGTTTTAGTTTGCTCTGTTATGATTAATTTTGCCCCGTTGCTGTATTTTTTTCTTTTTATTAAAGTAAGTGCACATCACTTCTGACGTAAGCCGCGAAAGCTATGTTCGGCTTGGTGACATGAAAGAAATATTGTGGTTTAGAGTAGCACCATGTGTGTCCTATGTGTGCCTCCTTGCGCCCTTGCGGTGTTTGCGCTAATGACACTTGCCTTGGCTAATAAAATGGAAAACTTACGAGTCGAAGAAAAATTCATCCGGAGCAGAGGGTCGCACACAGGACCGATGCTTTTTCAGAGTAGTCGCTCTACCGTGAGTGCTAGCCATGAAGTTAGTAGGTCGCAAGGTCGAGGTGGCGAAATTTATAGACTGCTAGAAACGCAGAGACTCTGAATGAGGCAAATATTTTCATGCAGAATTCTGGAGTGTCCTTTGTAGTTTCACGCTACATTAAGGCGCAGGACAGTTCCTCCCTTTCCTAATATAGCACTGTGCACTTGCACATATGCTGCTGCACTTGTCTTATGCTACTGCAACCGGCATTCGCTCTGTCCTGAAGCAAGAGATGGCCACAGTCATGACGACAATGAAAGGAAAACTAAATTTTCTTAGTAGGTTTCGTTACCGATATTGATCAAGTGACTTGAGTTCTAGCCAAGTTTTGCATGAAAACACCGATGGAGCATTGAGGATAAAAGCAACTATATGCCTCGCGCAGGCAACATTTGACGTACGCGCCAAAAAGCGCGAGATTATGAAACACGCAGCCAGGGGCTATAGAAAGAAAGCGTACGAAGAGGTGCTGTTTCCCGGCATGAGATACCGCGCCTGCAGCATCTCTCGATAGTAGTCTAGGTTTCCGACATTCTGGTCGGTCAAGGATGCTTCGATGTGGTTCTAATAACACTGTATCAAAACTAGAATATTCAACATAACAGCCATTCGCAGTATATATGTCGCCTTTGTGCAATAACGTACACGCCTTAACCGTATATATTGTTCTGCTGTGTGCTGCGATTCCCTTGGCACTCTTGACAACCCAGACACAAGGACGACGAGAACGAGTGTTTCTTTTTCTTCTAGAGAAGCCACTGGAAATTATGACACACAAAATAGACTCCCTTGAACAGCGTGGCCATAGCAGGCAACGTAGCCCATATACTTTTGACAGAGGCCATGTACTTGATCTATATAACTGCTGAAACTGACACTGACAACGGAGAAATTTTTCCGCTCAGATTTTGATTTCAAATAAATAAGCTCGCCATAACATTCGCTTCTTTAACTTTGTTTTGTGTTTCGTATTTTGAATGATAACATTAAGAAGATGGCAATGTGCACGTGTACTAATTAGAAACATCTTGTGATTCTTTTTTATGCGAAATATTATGCAACAATGAGACCTTTCTTTTTGCATGACTTACAAATCTGTCCTTATTATTGCAAGAGGATTTCGATATTTCCAATGCCAGTGGTGCCACGAATATGAAGTCCACCCGAATCTACTCACAAAAGCTGATTATCAACACCTTAGGGACATCCCAGAGCCGTCTCTTGATTGTAGACATGCTGCACCTAGTTTAGTGCATGCGAAAGTGCTATCAAGACTCGCGTATCAAGACTGGTTAACCTCCCTGCCTTTCTTTCATCCCTTCTCTCCCTTTCTCCCCTCTCGACTGGAAACATCACTATGCTTTACTAGCATTCCTCCAAAAAATTTTAGCTAATACTTTTAGCCGAGCAGTTCAAGCGGCCACAACACATGCTCTAAAAATGCCTTGCTTAGTAGGCGTGCGTTGCGAATAACTTTGATGCACTTATTAACAACGCGGCTTCTCACGCTGAATCATCACGCTTGCTCAACATGTGGCGCGACGCGTGCCAAGTGTGATGAGGGCCCCCATCTACACGCGTACATTTGCGCCTTTCTTTAATAATCAATGAATAGTTGCTGAGAGCACGATAAATGAGCCTCGTGGGTGTAATCACGCGTGCTTCCGTAGTTAGGCATTCTTTCATTACTCATTCTATCAGGTGAACCAAATAATGCAAGAAAACCCAGCGTTGCTGCTGTGATTCATGAAAATAGAATGTACATATGGCCGTTTAGAGAAAGTGAATCGTGCAAATTTTCTTTCTTATGAAAGGATCATCCATTGAATGTGCTTTTATTTCTGATTTCTTGGTGGGAACGTAGTCGGCTTATTTTCACCTGGACAAATAATGGTTCCGCGGAACAAGAAGCGAAGTGTAATAGCTATTCATTGAATAGTCACATGAATCGAAGCCGGGCCGCGTGTACAAGGTGTTGGAGCGAACGCATCAGGTGGCTCTGCGAGAACAATGTAGTTTCATGCCGGGGTTGTTTATGGCGATTGATCTGTGGTATGATACCTTGTGGAACAATGATTATAGATTAAAAGGCGCTGCGTCGATATTGCTAGGAGGCCAGTGGCATTACTCCGTCATGTCCGAATTGCACGGTCATGCTAGGCGTGCGATTGCGCGTCGTCTTTTTTGGAGAATGACGACCGAAATAACTCGTTGATGATCTCACATGAGGCCGATTTTGGCACGGATGACGAATGCTGCCTTGTGACTGAATGTGACTGCGGCAGCCCAATTGAACTGTTTCGTGCTGTTGGATAATGTATAAATTCCAAGTTGACTGATTATCCATTTTTAATGTTCTAGCGGGATTCGCTGTTTTTTTTTTAATGTGCCTCAGTTAAACGCAGAAGGCCTCATGCACTGGTGACATATTCACTCAACTTTGCAACCATTTCCTGTTCTGACCATGATGCAGCGGTTGTGGTAAACTCAAAAATGTGGAAGTGGTGCTCCACGGGCCCAACGTTCACTGATTCAGCGTACTTGCGAACATTCAAGGTTTATGATGATGCTGAACTGTGTAGGTGGTAGAAGTGAGCGCTGGCTGTTCACGGCGTGGTGTTGAGGACTAGCTCGATAATGTGAAGGAGATGAGGCGCCCGCCAGGTGTTCATCTTGTCAACTCGTGTGAGGCGATCATGACGTTGCGTACGTAGGCAAATATGGTGGCCCATATACGCTGCTTCTATTCTTCTTCTACCTCTCCTTTCATCCTTTCTGCCACCGTCTATGTACATACAGACCTTTCAAATGCACACACACACACCCATATATATATATATATATATATATATATATGTTGTTCGTAACTTGAGCCAAACATTTCAAACATGCAATTGCCACGTAGCTGAACAGAAGAAATGCAATGTTATTTGCCGTTGCTTGGAGATACTCAGATTAATTTTTTCATTCCACCTAAATACATAATTAGCCTTCATTAATTATTGACCTTTTAAAATATTATAATTGGATGAAAATTGTAGACCAACATGAAAAACTCCCAATATAGATTTCGGTTGCTCAATACGTGCTACATAAAAGTGTTTTTCGAAGCATGAAAAAATCCCGCGAATACACAAGAAGTTGCCGCGCGAATTGCCGCTCGAGGAATTCGCGTGTATTCGCGGGCTTCTCTCATGCTTGGAAAAACACTTTTATGTAGCACGTATTGAGCAACAGAAAGCTATATCGGGAGTTTTTCATGTTGCTCTACAATCTTCTCATTGACTCTTTAATCTAATTATTATATTTCAAAAGTTTATGAACTAATTAAGATTATTTATGTAAGTAGGCGGAATGCGAAAAAATCTGAGCATCTCCGAGTGACGGAAAACATTACCGTGGTTCTGTCCATCTACGTGACATTTGCATATTTTAATGTTAGGCTCAATTTACGTGGGATACCCGATATATATATATATATATATATATATATATATATATATATATATATATATATCCAATGTGATTAACGAAATGCTGTGAGCACTTCAGTCGACGAGCAGAGATCATGTCCAATAGTGTAGGAGGAGACACAGTCACACTTTTGTCAAGGCACAATGTCAAACACAGCCGGTTTCTTTCGGGAATGGTCTTTCGGAAGGTGACATAACTCGTTTTCTCTATACACAGTTTGTAACATTATTACACAGCATGTGTCGTAACATACTGCTTTACACTAGAGATAATGAAGGTACCAGTATGTGTTACTGCACACAGAAACATCAGCACGAGGTCACAGCGCACGATAGCGGTAGTCATCATTATTGTAGTCATCAGTCTTCATTATTGTGCTCTATAGTGGAAGGCAATAACGGTGACTCATAAAACTGCAGCATACGTGTGCCTTCTCTAAAACGTCCTGGAATAAACTAAGCCGCGAAGCATCACCTTCGCTGAGCAATACTTTTTTTCCCAACGTGTTATGAACATTACCCACAATTTCGTGCCAGTATTCTTCACTGACACCTACAGATTTTCCCGCCTTCTGCAGTGAAAGGATTCGTTTACCGGTGCGAGAAAGGAGAACGTGTGACATTACCATTTGCATTAGTAGACACTCTAATCTTGTTCGCTCATCACCGTACCGTCCCTAAGGCACGCTGTTCTCTCGGCTCTAATGACTGCGGTCGTCTACTGGAGCAGCGACATGGCCTGAGGTGGTGATCCCTGAGCATGAGATGGCAGTAGGAGAGTGCAGAGTGAAGGGGGAAACACGTCGGGCAAGTGAGCTCCCGAGTGCCCTGATATGGCAAGCACCGCTCCATATTAGTCCGCTGCCGTCAGCGACCCATTGTGGGACACAGCTGATTGTCCCGAAAATTTTATAACCTTCAGGACAAGTGGAGGAGATATAGCGACAGAAAGGCTGTTGGCTTATACGGTTAATGGGAAGTTTTGCCTTCTAACTTTACCGTGGTCTTCGTTTGCTTTACGTGCATTTGCAAAAGAACGGATAGCAAAAAAAAAAAAAAAAAAAAAACGAGATTTTGTTTGCGCAGCTGGTTTTCTTAAGTGGACATTTCTGAATAGGAAGGAACTCATGGGACCACTGATAGTCTGAATATAGTAAGGCGAAATAGTTTGGTTGGTAAAATTCTGCTGCAGTTTCATTTAGATTTCTGCCATCACTGCTGCATCAAATAAGGACATGGTCTGCTCATGCGCCAGCATGGTTATTTAAGACGGGTCGCAGCGGTTCTCCGAATTGTACTCGTACTTGATGCTACTAGATAAGAAACGTAAAACACTTTCGGTGGTTGTTCCCAAGCTAACATGGTGAAAGGTAGCTTGGGAACGAGAAAACTTCTACAGAACACACCCAACCAAGGTCTCCCACGTGCGTACCTGCAACAGCGTATGTTTCCCGAAGAGTCCGCTATAATAGCCCACAAGTCAGCTTCATGTTTTCTTCTTACACTCCTTAGAGAGAGTGGTTTGATGGAAATATGGTAAAATACCCCAGTGACTCTGCAAGCGACGCTCAGTCGGAAAAATTGCTGGCCTACATCGACAGGCTGGACCCGCCTTTATATATATTACGCCACCACCCTAAATTTCTGCAGCTGACGATTGGCTCAAATGGTGCCTTTAAACTCTCGCAATGCTGAAATCTATCGCTTATGGTTTCTTTATGTCTTAGAGTTTAATTATTTGCCAGACTAGCCTCCTTTGCTTCCGTAGCCTCATGGTCTGATTATCACGCTGGTCGCGTGACACGCTCGCCTAGGAACAATGGCTTGTCGGCGTATGACTATACAATGATTTCGATAGATGTTACACCCTCAATGGGTGTCACATATTGCCTCTATATTAGAGCCGTGTCAACGTGTCGTCAAAAAAATATAGATGGGGGACTTTACGCGAACTGCACTCACCGTGTTTTTACGGGTGCTCCGATCAGATGATACGGGGGCTAGGGGTGATGATACGGGTGCTCCAATGATACCATGCCAGTCACAATTTCATTTTAATTTTGCACAAATACATAAATTAAATTGTGTGGTTTAGCATCTGAAACTGCACAATGGATTAAATGGGATGCCGTAGTGGAGGGCTTCGGAATCATTTTTACCAACTAGGGCACAATGTAACATGCACCTAAATGTGACGGGCACATAATTTCAAGTACACCGCACACACTAACCTGAATAAACAAACTTAAGTTGAAGAACACGAGCGTTTTCATATTCCGCCCCCATCGCAATACGGCTACGGCAGCCTGGAATCAAACCCGCGATTTTGTACTCAGCAGCTTCATGCCATAGCATATGCCCTGCGGCAAATCCACCAAATAGCAAGATAATTAAAGAAAATAAAAGCCGTGGAGCTAGCGAAGCGGGTGCACAAATACTTGCTAAAGTTTACTCAGCTAACTTTTGATTGACTTGTCCAATCGATAAAGCGTCAACGAAGAAGTTATAGAGAATGTCTAGCAATCACGGTTAGCAGCGTTCGGAGGGGCCATGAACGAAATTTTTTTGAAGTTTAGAAATGCACCTAAAAGTAAACAGATTGTTTCAAAGATACTTTGCTGCAAAACGTACTTCAATGCCTTCAGCAGAAGCGGAGTTATTGAAAATCAAGCGTCCCCTACACGGGGACTTCCGCTCGTTTCTTCAATGACTAGCACTGTGCAGGCTACGGTGGAGCGAGGCGTGGCCACAACACTCCGCCTACTGAACGTCACCATGCGCGCAGTTCAAATTTGAATTTGGTTGTTCATGTAGACGCCACCACTTGCGGAAACGCGGTTGCGCTCAGCGAGCAGCAGTGTGAGCAGTTAAAACTAGTTAAAACGCACTCATCGCGGCACCTCGCGGCGGCCGTTGTACAAGCACGACAAGGCGCGCTCGCACTCATATGCTCCAGTCTGGTCGTGCTATTACGCGGTGGGAACCGGCTTTTTTATGCACCAGCTTGACCGACGGATAGTAGCCGTCACAACTGGCACATTTTGTAGCGCTATTAATGGCTCAATACGAAGCGAAGCACTCCAAGGCGTCAACCAAGAGCAGCCAGGAGTGAGCATGCGCTGGCGAGCGTGCGTGTGGTCTGACCTTATGTTACGCGCAGTTCGAAGCTAGTGAAGCGTTCAAAACTAGTCAAAATTAGCGAGATCGGATGGCTACAACACCGATAAGCAAGGTGGCCAAAGTTTAATCCCTACGCCGGCGGCCGCGGCCTAGCGTGAGCAGACGATAGACGGGTTCTTCCGGAAGTATGTAATTCATAGCGAAATTCGAAAGCAGATGTTCGCTTACTTTTGACTGCTTATTAAACTGCGTCAATAAATATACACGAAGCGCACTAATCCAAACACCCTTCCTGATTTATGTTAGCTATTGGCCAATAGAAGCCGCGTATGGGAATCTCCTATTTTACCATACAGATCCTCCAGGAAAGAGTGAGGAGCAGGCTTCTGTTGAAAAGAGAGCGTTTGAGAAATAGGTGACTAAGCGCTTGAGAGCTCCACGCGCTGCCCACAACTGCAAAATTTGACTAAGATGTTCATTCTGTAGGCGTACTGTGTTTTTTTTTTTTTTCAACAAGGCCAAGGGGTTGTTCAGGACCCCTTTAAGGACTGTTAGCGGTCATTTCTCGACATCGTCCTTAAATTTTGCAATAATGAATTATCGATCAGGATATTATATGTAAGCAAATTAGGCTTCATTAGATATTTCTAAAAAAATGAAACAGAAAATGCTTTTAATTCACTCATGATTAGCATAAACAGCGCACATAAGCATGCAGTGATCGCTGTTCTAGTAAAGGCTTTCGTTGTTTTTTAGTTCTTGGAGAAAATTGAGTTGAGAAATGTTGGTAGATCTACATGATCACCGAATTCTCGGGCGCCGACGCGACATCGACAGTCCGATATTTTGGCAGACGGTCTCGTTCGCGAACCAAGATGTCTCAGTGGGAAGGGCGGATACCAATAGCAAATAAAGTCAGCAGTCGTCATGCGACAGGCTCCTCTGCTATTTACACTGGTAAGGCCACTCTGCCAGGCAGACAGCACTCGATTAATAATTCAAATTGACTGCGCATTCTTTTTTCAGTGTATTTCGTGCCACCCATTTCATCCGGAAATGTACCATGATCCGAAAGGACGCTTGTGTTTTGTGCTATCATCTGGCTTTGCGCCTTGTGAATCAGTCTATCAAGCCATGCACTTTTTCTAATGGAACGTACTCCCTGCGATTACTTGGGGTTCTAATGTGTTAGCGACCGTGCTTATGAAGCCTTGGTCATTTTTGGACGGCCCCAATTGGCTTATGTTATTTTCATCAAGATGCTTTGTTCAAATAGCTTGGGTCAGCGCGCATTACATTCATTCATGAGTTCCATAAACAATACCACTGTTCTGTATGCCTATGAGTAAGCAACATAAGGCGGCTGTAGCTTGGGACATTTCGGCACGCAACATTAATGCTTCGTTGGATCAGAAACTACATCTTCATTCAGGCATCCACGTGTGAACTCAAAGACAGAATAAATGTAGTCGTTATATTCAGGCGAAGCTTAATTTCCTTCTTGACATTTGAGCAAGCATATATATATATATATATATATATATAGATAGATAGATAGATAGATAGATAGATAGATAGATATATAGATAGATAGATCGATACCAGAAGCGGATAAGCAACCGCCAGCGCATATAAGCACGCGCTGTTTCGAATAAAGGATTCTCTGTTCCTGAGCTCGCGGGTCTACTTGCTCGTCACGCTGCGCGCCTGCGCGCGTCCCCCTCCACACTATTCAGGACAATATATAGGAATATAAAAAAAATTGCCGATCTAAATCATATGTTCAAATTAATGAGAAGCGAAGCATATGTCATTTACAACCAACGGCGATGCGTACAATTTCGTTTACTTCCATGCTTCGCAACGTGTAACCTATGGTATGGTTATGTTTATCCATCACAGAGATAACAACTTTACTGTCATGCAATTTTATATTTATTCACTGCATAAATCACAAGCTCCGGCGAAATACAAGTTCCAGATCAGGCAGATGCACACTGTGTGACCTATACGCATCAATATCACAGGGACGAAACCGGTGTATGATGCGTGTCGAGAGAAGAACGGTGGGGTCACGTGTGTGCACCGAAAAGCGCGACACTTATCAAGCAACATTTAGGGATTCTGTACCCCCCGTGGGACAGTGTCACATATCCATTCCGGAAGATGGGCCATGAAACCAGCACACCACCAGTGGCACATACCGAAAGGCTCAATCAAAGAAATTAAATATCTACAAAGAATCTGCGAAATACAATTCACCACTCTCGGAACAGATCGTTGCGTGCATTATCTGTGAGCCGACATTATGTTGCTGCGCCCCTATCGGTGTCCAACCACGCTGACGACAAAGACGACGACCTAGAGTGTGCGAGCGAAGTGCTAGAGAAGAAGCCCGAACTGAGCAATTGTTCTAATTGTCTCGATGAAATACGGCTCTCCGCTTTTCCCTTCCCTGAGCCGCGACAGTATGTTGATGGTCTATGAAGGAATCATATGGGAACGTGACCATTTCGGAGGATTGGCCAAGAATGGGAACACACCCAGTGGCACTGACTGAGTCGCTTATCAAAGAAATTAAAGTAAATCAACGAATCTGGCAAATATAATTTACTTGCTTAATTAACAAATGGGTGTGCTACAGAGATGCGTTAGTGTTTGTTACGACGACAGAAGTGCGCATACTTAGTTTACAAGCGTTATAAGAGCCCGTTAGCTGGTACTTTCATTCGGGGCCCTTATAACCTTTCTATATATATATATATACACACACAAATATATCCACCAAGTTAGCGACTGATCCAACCGCACCAAGCAGTGAGTTAACCATCCCAAACGCTGTAAAATAGGGACAGAAAGCTTTGCTTTGGCACTGCCATCTGAAAACAGCCGTAGCACGCACCTGCACAATCATAGCGCCGTACAGAACTATTTATGTGCTTTACTGTGAACTGAAATATTTCAACTCGTGAAGAGACTACTCATACTTGTCACAGGTTATGCGCTTACTCTGAATTACACATGATCTGTATAAGGTTCTCAGCTTTATGTGGAGTTTTTAGTATGTCTGTGCAGTGTATGTAGTGTGTTCTTTTCAATGTAACTATTGTAAAAGCTGCCGTTTATTGCTTTATATATATATATATATATATATATATATATATATATATATATATATATATATTATTTGTTCCCACGTTATTTGCGCATTTATTGCGTTTTTATCTACGGTATTGGGACTCTTTAGTAGTTATACTTTTCATAATGTTGCAGTTAACAACCAACAACAGTAGAAGCCATACATTTGCAAATATATGCACCATAACCGTAAGAATACTCGAGCAGACATGCGATTGTTAGCTAAATACGTTCGGGCCTTTAACACGAGCAACGTTTGAGTCAATTGTGTGCGTCGCTGCAGCAGTGCCGGCATGCTCGAGTCTCCTCGGCGCATCAAGACAAGAGGCGCTACGTTCCCCATAGAGCGGTTCATCCGGACGGGAAACGATGTTCGCCGTCATCCCTAGAGGGAAACGGACTCGCTTGTTGCGTCTTCTACGAAAGCGTCTTCCCGCATGCACATTTCCGCCGCTTGGGGGAGTTTCTGCCGGAAGCTTCACTGACAAGCAGCAGGCGCTTGGCCGCTCAGGAACGCAGGAAATGGCCGGATGACTTTCTCTCTACGCGAGTCGATGTGCCGCGTCTCCGGATGCGATGCGGGTAGATGCCACGCTTGTCGCTTCGGCACGCTTTCCTTGCGTGTCTGTGATAGCGAGCAGGAACTACGTCGGGGGAACGCCAGCACTTTTCCCCTCGAGCATTGCTTTCCGACAGTGGGTCTATACATATGATTAAGGCAGGCAAGCGGCAGAAAAGACGTTGCTTCCTTTTTGTCTTTCCCATGATGACGATGGAAACGTGACTAAAAGGGTTGCCGCCGTTTCATGTTAGTCATTCGGTACTTTGTCGTTCGGCGTACATCAAACGCACTGGGTTGAAGACGTGGTGTGTCTCGATGTTAGATGAAAGACATGCTCATCGAGTGGCTGCATGCTAGACTGGCTTCATTGAGAAACGTCAGTTCTGTGAAAACCTCTTCGTTGAAGCAGCTGAAAGAAACGCGATGACGGAAACCCTAAGCCGGTCTATTTTCCGGACTTGTGATATAATCTAAAACGCACAGAAATCGAGAACTTCAAGAGAATGAAAGAAGTGGTGACGTAAGGCAATGTCGATACTGCGAAACAGGAAGTAGGTAAAAAAAAAACATCCTAATGATTCTGTATCCTAAATGAGATTATATAGACGCAACACCCTGTCCATTAAGTATAAGAGGGAAGGAGAAAGAACTTGGTGATCCACTCTCCAAAAGCGAAGCTCTGGTGCTTATTGGAGCCCTCTTTTTTTTTCACATCGTTCTGTGCTGTCTCGCCGAGTGAGACACAGCAATTTGTGCTCTTAAAGCACATAATTGACCCGACTATAGTGCAAGTAATTGCATCCGTGTTCCACATAATAAAACATTGCATCACGATATAAAACGTCTACAAGGGACGTCGTACCATGACAATATCTGAAACACACAAATCAGTTAATGCAAGAGTGCATGATTTCCAACGAAATTTTTTTTTATTTTTCTTAAATTTTTGTCTGGCCTACCACATTTTCAGGCAGCTAGGTGTGTGCCACCGGACGCTCCCGCTTATGTAGCATAGACTTGTGATCAAGAGAGAAGTGAAAGAGAGCACACATATGATACGCGTATTAAAAAAAATAAATCACGAAGAAACCTGCCGATATGTCAACACATAAATACTATCTAAAGCGCTCTAGGCCTCCTAATGAATCAGCGCATACTATGCAGCTTCATTGATTTCCTTCACAACTTTTTTTTTTCTTTTTTTTTGGGGGGGGGGGGGGTGGGAGGGTGCATAGCGGGTGGTGAGTCTGATTCATGGATTATTGGGAATAGGTGTTACAGTGTTTGTGCCCGCTACGTATGTGCTCATTCGTGACCACTTCACAAGAATGGGTATGTATCCTGGGACAGAAAGCGTGGAGAGAGAAACGAACGGTAGGGGAATTTATCAAGAACGAAAATCCGGCCATTGCATGTTGCATAGGTTGACCCTAAACACAATTGTACGTTTCGCGTTTAGTTGTATTGCAATTATTACCCGTTTCACCAATGCCTTGCGCAACCTAGATTCTAGTATATATGTTGGATTTGCATAATAACATGCTATACATGGCAGATGGAAAGAACATGGGCGGCACCATAAAAGGTGAAACACAATGGCGCAATAAATTTGTACAACGAAGACACGAAGGCATGCGACAAAATACATTGTGGACTGGCTGAAGGACAAACAGAAAATTAAGTAAAAAAAGATTCAGCCTAAATGACATCAGATCTTAATTAGAAAATTAAGCGCGGTGAACACTGTACACGGAGCAAAAGAATATAGCGGCACGAAGCTAGAATTTGCGGCTAAGCAGCACGTCTGGTGCGAATAATGTCAAATATGTATTTTGCATAACACAAGTATCCTATTTCCGTGCACTTATCGGGTGGTAAAGTTAAAAAAAAAGACATTGGGGGAGCTTGCACTAGTGGCACAAGGCTAAAGACACAGCGGAGCTGATTGGTTCCTAGCTGGTCTTGGCTATACGAAGTGTATAAGCATTTCCTTGTAGTCCGTGGCATCGGGGAACACCTCGCGAAGCACTTGCAGTCCGAGCACACCTAGGGGAAGTGGGGCGAAAAAAAATTAATTAAATTATGGGGTTTTACGTGCCAAAACCAGTTCTGATTATGAGGCACGCCGTAGTGGCGGACTCCGGAAATTTTGACCACCTGGGGTTCCTTAACGTGCACCTAAATCTAAGTACACGGGTGTTTTCGCATTTCGCCCCCATCGAAATGCGGCCGCCGTGGCCGGGATTCGTTCCCGCGACCTCGTGCTCAGCAGCCCAACACCATAGCCACTGAGCAACCACGGCGGGTAAGTGGGGCGAAAGCTATGACCGAAAGCTATGACCGACACGCCGGGATGATGTCACGGCGCATGCGCAGTAGCACACAGCTGGTGGGAGCTCGGCCGAGTCACCGCCAGAGGCGCCTGCTGCAGTCACGGACACCGCGAGTGTTTGGCGCTAATCCGGGGAAAAGGAGAAGCGCGGACGGCGTAGGCAGCACCTCTGCGCATTACCTCGTTGGTGCTGCTACAATTTGTTTCTCTCGCTCTCATTTTTTCTTTTTCTCTCTCGAGCAAAGCACGCGACGCGCGCACTCTCACTCACTCTCATCTTCTCTTTCTCTCTCTCGAGCATAGCGCGCGACGCTCCTCTAGGTGGTTGCTAGGCAACGTAATGGCAGGCGGCACACATTACGGGCGGCTTAAACAGCTCGGCTGTTAAAAAATAGCCTCTTGGTTTTACGTGCCCAAACTACGGTATGATTATGAAGCACGCCATAAGGGTGGACTCCTGATAAATTTTGACCATCTGAAATTCGTTAATGCGCAACAAATGCACGCTGCATGGGTCGTTTTGACTTTCCCCCTCTCGAAATGCAGCCGCCGCGGCCATGATTTGATCCCGCTTCATCGGGCTTAGCAGCGTTATGTCAAAGCCACTAGGCCACCACGGCGGGTAGCTGGTGAGGTTTACATAGGTCAATCTGTACGATGTATCAATTGTCACTTTATGGAAGTCAAGGCGCCCCTATCCACGGCCAATGAGGCACACTTGCCGACTCGGTGTAGGTAGTACGGGTGCACCCCAATAAGTGGAAGTAGACGCGTGGTTGGTCGGCGGAAACGTGAAGGCAGAAACAGAAATTTCGTAAGCTTTTAATGTTATTACGGAGGGCTACATGTGCGTCATTGCTGCATCCTAGATCCTTAATCATAAAAAAATTGACATTTTTAATGGTTTTCCGTGGGCATGTGTCCTGAAGTTGTCAAATTATTAGTAAGTGTAGTCTGTTGTTCTTGTGCCTTCTTTCTTGCGATGCATGTTTTCGCACACGCCTTGAGTCTTCCTCAGTGGTATACATAACCACTTTTTTGTGATAAAATTTAGGTGCGAGTTCCCGCTTCGTCCCATTGTGTTTTTCATTGCATACCATGCTCACGAATTAAACATGCACCAGCTCTAAAAGCTCTGTTACGATGCCAATTCGAATGTCTGCTTTTGCTGCATTACGATGTTCAGTATGAAAATGTGGGCCGGGGCAGCGGGCTGTATGATTAAGTATGGCTATTTTATCTTTTATGCCGTTGTAATATTGTAACTTTTTGAGTACATTTGCCGAAAAGCTCGCTTCACTGTCTACGTAGCGGAATCGATTATAACCTGCAATTACGCTAACACTACCGCAAGGGCTGTCAAATCCATTGTGTAATTGTGATGTGCATCGAGAAAGCGCCGAGACAGTTGGTTAATTACTGAATTCAAAATATTTCCTTTCTGCTCACTACTATTACTGTTTGGCCCATTGCGCATACAGTACGAATTGAGCCCCTAATGCTGTTTGGCAGTTCCACGAAGAGGAAACTGCTAAACAGTCGCACAAACGCTCGCTTGGACGAGTACTCTAACCACGACATTAAGTTTGTACATGAATTTGCAACCGACAATTGAGGTCTTACGACAGCGTCTCTAAAGAAGAAGCTCTGAGCGCAGCCATAAATTTATGAGATTGCAATTCCGGCCAGCGACATTAGCGTATGTTGGGTCACCTTCAGAAGGCTTATTTGTTCTTAAAACTCCTTCCGTCGTATAAATAACAATAAATTTACTTGTTGCTACCCGAAGCTTCGATGCGGTCATTCACCGAAGTTAGCCAACTGGCTATGATGTTGCGCTGCACAGCTCAAAGACGCGGGTTTGATCTCGGCCGCGGCGGCCACATTTCGATGGGGGACAAATGTAAACACTCTCGTCCACTTAGATGTAATTAACAGCACGTTATTAATGAACCCCAGGTGGTTTAAATTATTCAGGAGTTCCACACTACGGCGTGTCCCAAATCACATCGTGGTTTAGGCGTGTAAAACCCCAGAACTTAATTTTTCGATGCAGTCAACACTGAGAAAGGACAAACGACAGGGACCGTCTTCCCATGCCTCAGGGTTATCGGGGCCATCAGAAACGGTCCCTGATGTGTTAAAGAAATAGTTCTGGTATGTTTACGGGGTTTGCTTAGTTTTTTGATAAATACCAGGATAAATACTGAGCTCAGCGTAAACTATTTACAAAGTATAATCGTGTGAATGTTTCACATGTCTGCGCCGTGCCCATGAAAATACACGCTATAACGAGTATCAAAAGAGAGTGTGAAAGTTGGTGGCACTCTGAAACGAAAACATTTGCAAAGGACTCGTGATATGGCAGCTGCTGCATGAGTGCTCCTGCATAACCACAATCTTATGTCACTTACTTATCAGCCAATCACCGTTTCAAAACCTTCTGGTCTTTCGTGACGCGGAAATTCGTAATTCGCTCAAGTGTGCCACAAACCAAGTCATCAACTCTCGTATTTATTTTAAAGCAGCTATACAGACCGGGCGTAAAATCATGCTACGGCGGCGTGCTTTTCTGAACATGACACGATATTTTCTGCACAACAATAGCCTATACTTACGCTTCGCTTTACACAATGTTATCCAATAGCACCGCATTTGTGCCACCGCGTCGTCTTCACTTACACACAAGAGAAGTCGTTCACTCGAGTGATTTTAGACAAGGCTTGTGTGATTTCAGAAAAGGCAGAAAAAAAAACAATGTTTTTTAAACTTAAGTACCTTCCCTTTAGAAGTTTGTTTCGAGCTGTTTCACTCCCAATCTGCCACTTCGTGCCGATCGTTTTGCGATACTGGCCCTGATGCTTCATTTGTTCCGCCGCCCCTGACCCCCCATTCGCGTCTTTCGTGCTCCTAGGATACCCTGGGGATTTCAATTTTTTTACGTGCCCTTACAATTGTGGGCGCTTTATTTAGATTTTCTTTTTTGTTCCTATTTTTCAAACAATCGAGCTCCAATCGCAGCTCATAAATCTTCTAGGGGCGTCAATAAAACACCGCTCCTCGTATTGCCAGAAAAAATGGAAATGTAGCATAACAAGGAAGTGAGCGGAAGAAGTGGCCACTTGAAGCAACAATAAGTTAAGGCGCTGTTTCCTACCCGCCGTGTTTCTTTTCGACAATTTGGTCGCATGGCGGAAGAAACTGCGCTCTCTCTTAGGCCTCGTTGATGCTCCGAAATTGCATGCTACATAAGAAAAAGAACTTCCCTCTCGGGATTTCTCCATGAAACGCGGTACTCTTTGAGGTCGCGTGTAACATGAGCTGGTCGTTTGACAAAAGGAACGGGTGGAAAACGTTTCGCTGTGAGTGGTAGGCGCCTGGAACAAATTTTTCACATATTACTAGAAGTGTGCGAATGGTGGCTTTTGAGACCGAATCGAATATGAATCGAACAGTGCCAGAAGCGGATCGAGTGTAATTGAATATCGAATACTTTTCGCATAATGAACAGCCGTTATCACAATTAATACAAAACGATGTTCACATTCCAGTATTCTCAAAGTTAGCAAGCTTCTTTCATTACATAGCATGTTATGAAGCGTTGTTTATTAAAATAACAAATGGAGCATTTGAAGCAAACAAGTAGTTTTCTCACATGCACAGGGCTCTTCAGAGAGCGCGAATGATCACTGTATAGCCTGTAAAGTATGGCTACCTAAGCGACGTAGCCTGCTCCACTACGGAAGTTCGCATATTTTATTTCTATGCTCTGGCCCCCTAGGGTCAAAGTTTACCGCACTTACGCTCCAATTTTATTTTTGTTTCGGCGCTGTTGAAGTTTTGAAGTATTCGAAAAAAAATTCGAGGAATATGCACATTTACGAATAGTGTCTCTTCGATTCGAAGACCGAGTAGGATAGGACACTATTCGATTCGTTATTCGAGAATTTCGAATATTCGCACACCCCTGCATATAACCCAACTTATGGTTACAGGTTTGCACTCGGAATGCTGTAATAGCTTTCTTAATTTATCTCTTTCGCTATTAGAGCACGGTACATAAATATACATATCACTCCGAGTTTTCAGGATGCTTCACGATATTTTGTGCCTGAGACACACCGAGAGCAAATGGTGATTTTGTGTTTTTCTCTCAGAAAAGTCTTCGATAATTTTATTGCTAAGTGTCGCACGTATCAAAATGAAGTGTTCTCCGAAATAAACTGTGTTTCTGTAAAAAATTGCTGTACAAATTAGACATTTGTGGGTATATTTTAGGGGCACAGAAAGGTATCCTAATTTGTTTTGATTGCTGTGCTCGATGCTTGCAGAGTGACATAATGTCTGCCGTTTGATAAATGTTAGGCGTATCGAAAAAAAAACTGAGAATCGAAGTTCGTAGAAACAAATACTAGGCTTGGAGAAGAACCTACGGAAAATTTGAGGTTGTAAGTGTGATTACTATTTCAGTATTCCTGTAGCCGCCTTTTGCCACTTCACTAGCTTGTAACAATGAATTAATATTCAGAATTGTTGCTATAAGCAAGCAGCTCTAACTTTCATTTAGAAGTCTCAATATGCTGATAGTTTACCATTGGAAGCGCTTTATTGAGTTCAGAATGTTAATTGCAGCGTGTTAAGTCTATGGGTTGCACTGTCGAAGGCTCTGGAATCAGCACGAAAACTGTGCTCCGCACGGCTCACGAAAACAGTAAGTATAAGCTGCAGGGACACTGTGAATAAGCTCACAGAAACGGAAAGCGCTCCTTTCGTGACTGTTTACGACAAGCGTTTGAAGTTTTAAACTGACAATTCGTAAGTTTTGTACGTTACCCTCAATGCATACAAAAATTTGACGTTTATCCAGCATGTTTTTCTGAATGCATGCGTAACTTTTGCAAAGTTTCAGCTTGATGGGCTGTTTGCGATCTATAGTTCTCAAGCAGCAATTGATTCATCGTCCTTGAAAGCATCGAGAACTCAAGTTACCCTAAGTTTTAGGAAACCTTGAGGCAGCCGCAAGGCATATACAACTTTCGAATTCAGTATGGTTTCTAAGACACATTTATATCCTACCAAGTTTCAACCTGATACGACGGACAATCATGCAGAGGCAGCAAGTTTATTACGCTATGAAGCTCTAAACGGCTATTATAAGAACATCGGTAAGCTTTGACCACTTATACAAATTACCCTACACTGTTAATTTAGGTACATTACTCAAGTGATTCACATAAAAATACACTTTTGTGGTACCCATCTCATTGGTTCTTTCTAACCAGTGGTTCCACGTGAATAAGCTCCGGCTCAATTCGCTTCGGATTTACGAAGTTGTTTTGCGTTAACAAAAGATAGCAGTGCTGTGCCTCGGACAATGCTCCGACAGTACTTCCCCGTCCGCCGGAAACCGGCAAGTTTCCATTATTACCTCCGAGATAGGACCTGACAATGCATCACAGTGCAGCCGATGAATACGTACAGCTCAGCCTCTCCTGCGATTATTTCCCGTATGTTGAATTCTGTCTTCAAGTAATTAATGCATTATTTGGCGTTACTTATTATTGCGCATCGTCACGCAGTGGTTCAGTTCAGTCAATGGAACCAATATCGCTTGTATTTTTGTTAATTCGTTGGAATGAATTCCAAGAAACTCTATCACATTTTCTATCAATATTCTAAATCCCGCTATTGCTTTATTGCGACAGAATTATGTGGACACTCCAGGCAAATTTGCACCGGCGGCGTCACCATCATGTTCCGTATAAGTCCAAGTGCGATAACATCGCGGCCGCACGCCGTATGCTGTAAGTGCGAGCGAAGGCTTGCGAGGGTGAACCGAGAAGGATGCGGGCTTGATGCGGTGGTGTCTTCTTGCAAGGGAGGGAGGCAGGGATTGTGCGTGCTGTCTTCTGATTTGTGCAATGGCTGTAGCGGGGAGATGTGCATGCGCTTCGGGGGAGAGGGGGCAGGTTTGTGCGCACCTCTTCACTCCAGCTGCAGCGGCTGAGCGCGGCCGCGCGATTCCTATCTTGGAGGCAACCTGCGCTGGGTTCGAAGGCTACCAAAACCGAGATAGCTGATAGCTTTGTGTGCGCTGTGTACTCGCGAGCCTTGTCCGCGTTGAAGTGAGAGGCAGCACGAAAGGGAATTCGCTCACCGCTGCTGAGGCTCTACTGTCGTCGGTTTGGACATGATTCTTTTTTGCGAGATTTGGCGGCTTTGTGAAGCAAGTGCGTAAAAGAACGGGATGGCGCCCAGAATTTATCGCTGTCTTTTGGCTCCTCTACGGGCCCCACATTGTGTACACGAAGGCTCAGGCAGTCGGGGTCGGTGTAAAGTGATTTCAGAGTAAAGTGAAGCCGCCATCATTGATTGATGGTGGACGCACTAATTTTCTTTAACGACACGAGAAATGTGTGCGCTGGGAAGGTGTAGTACAAATAGAGAAAAATAACACACATCACTAGTTGTAGAAAAGTGCATTGATGTTCCGACACTCCAAATGCCGAAGACCAATGCGGTATCCGTGTGATTGGACGCAATGATACTTCTGACGTGGAAGTGTAGACTGTTTAGTTTTTCTTCTCTCTTTTTTTACAAGACAACAGCCGCAATGGCACCAGCTCAAGACTGTTCGCAGAATAGCACTTCTTATTGAAGCACTACGCTGAAATCCTTTGAGAAACTCTTGGAAATTTCTGTCTGTGCTTCCTTCTAAATCCGTCATTTAAGAATGAATCAGAACGTCCTTACAACGCAGAGCGATGACAAACAGCTAGCATTACCTGTTTAAACAATGACCGGTTTTCAACATCATTATTTTTTCGCTTCGGGTTGCTTGTTTCCTTTTGTGCAAACAACCTGAGTGTTTTACATACCTGGTGCACTAGCTTCCCTCTTTCAATAGCCGCTCCTCGACGCATTAGCATCGCGTGTTCGGCGCTTGAGCATTCAGTGCATTTTGTCATCACAGTTGCAACAAAAACGTGAATTCCAGGTCACTGAAGATGAAAGCCATCAGGCGCTGGTTTGTTTGCCAGGTTCAGCGCAGGAAAATTCTCTGAATAATTAGAGTGAGAAATAATTTAAATGTATGGCAAGCAGAATGCTTGGGGTGCATTGCGTGTTTGCAATGGTTTTTCGTGAAGCATCTATAGCAAAATTTGTTGGACGAATTGATGCCTTGATGCCAAGGCAAAATAAGTCCCAAAATAGCACGCAAGCAGCATCGCACAGATACACACAAACACTCCAACGGAAGTTGCATTTGTATGAGTCTGTATGCTCGATGCTTGTGCTGAATTACCGCACGTGTTCTCTCATGTCATGATGAAGAGTGTTTGTAATGACAAAACGATAATAACCACCAGAGGCCAACAAAGGTCTACCACAGCAAGAAGTGTCGCTGGGCCCTGATTACTTTTCCTCATCACTCATCACTAGCCTCAGGCGTTGACGCACCTAACAATTAATTTCAGTGAAGCCTTGTCACAGCTCCGAAGAAGGGTTGACGGTAGGTGTATACACTGTGAGAGCTCTCGCACAAATCTCTCGCAGTGTGTCTCGAATTCTATACTATCATTTTTCTCAGTTCTCCTAAAAATGTCTCGCTGGGTACATGTCTTTCTATATTTTTTTTAATTGGTGGGCCATAACCTAGGTGGGCTACTAGGGCATACCACACATCACATTTCACCGACTCTGCCAATCTCATTAAAGATATTTTCACAGTTTACTACGAGTTCTATGAATCTTTAATAACGATGATGCCACACATATCTATACCTTATGGATGTTTTATAACGCAGTTGAAGTGACAATATTTACAAGCGATTATTTTGCCTTCTTCAGTAGTCAATTCGCTCAAGAAGCTAGTTGGTGCTGGTATCAAAGTTCCGTAGCATCGTAAAACTATTGTATGGCTTTTCTCTTTTAGCATTATTTAACGCGCCCACTTCAAACGTTGGGAGTACCTAGATGCTATAATACGAACTTGCCCCCAGCCACTTCCACCATTTATTTGAACATGCAGATGATGATCCCGACGACCTGACATCCTCGTCTTCTATTCAATTTCCAGCATCCTCTGTGGCCCCACAATTGTGATTGTCAGGGAGGCACACTAACACATAAGAATTCTAAGTACGGAGATTTTGTTCCTCTCTACGTTCGTACGAGTTCCAAGTGTTGGGATTATCAGGGTTTTCTTTTACTATTGTTTTTCCATCGATGCTCGCGGCGCTTGTTCCACAAAAGTTTTTTTTAAACACGTCGCCTTTGATGGACTCTTTTGAGCGTCTGTGGTTCGATCCCAATTTTTGGCACCACAAAACGACGTAGGAAACGTGATTCTGCAGGCTTTATTGGGTACAAGTGCGAAACCATTTAGGCATAGCGAGCTTCGCCGTCCAAGCCTACTAGCCGAACCATGGACGCCTACCTTTTCTTTCTTCGTCTTCCTTCACGGCAATCTCCAACATACCTTGCATTCATTGTGTTAGTCAGCGTCGAGGCAGCGGATTGTGTAAATACACTTTTAACAAATATATGAAGCATTCAAGAATCTCCCTCTTACTTAAGAATCGCCCTCTTAAAGCGGTCTACAAGTGTCCATTCCAAGGTCATTCCGAGGGAATTCGCGAAAAGAATGGGCGGAAGTAAATTACTTTAATTTAGTGAATAATTTACAGGAGAAAGCTATAGTGTCCTTTCGTCTAATCTGTATTTTTTTGGTAGTTGGTACAAATGGAGAGAGGGGAAATGTGTCTATGTTGTACCAAATGACTGAATGATGTTGCCTCACCTTCTATTTATGTTTTGTGTATTTTATTACAGTGTTTTTATTACTATCACGCATCTTGATTGCACTTTCCGACAAGTATCGCCGAGGGGAACTTCGGTTACTCCCTAATAAAGCTATTACTTCCCAGTTATAAAGCCTGTTACAGCTGACTTGTCTTATGTAAGTGTATTAGGGATGATTCAACTTACTGAACCATCCATTGCCGGACTTAATATTTGCCCAAGCTCTCTAATGACCAAGGAAGAAGCTCAGGCTGGGTTCCCTCTGATGGTAGGGCCCTTCATTGAGTGCGCCAAGAATGACATAGTGTCGAATGGTTGGTACACCACGGAAGTGTGAGCAAATCGACAAGAGCAAATACGCTTTCCCGCCTGTCGCCAAAAAGGACAGACCAGCCAGGCTGCACTTTGGTGCAAATTCGCATCTCTCGCTCTCGGCCGCTGATGACAGCCGCTGGCATTGTCCGACGTCCACTCCTGAAACTGCGGGACGGAAAAGGAGCCATTGCCGAGGAACAAGATGGGACTGCAAGGTCCTGACTTCCTAGCACCACGAAAAGAGTAAAAAAAAAAAAAAACAGTCACTGTCAACTGCATAGTCCTATCGAAGAGAGCTGTGTAGTAAAATTGTAGCGTAAAACAAAGAAAACAGGAAGTTGAACTCTCTTCTCCACTACCTTTGTTCGCGGTGAATGTCAGTCGGCGGATAGAAAACAAAGAGTATCGACTGAAAGCACCGAGCCTTAATGATACCTCCCAGTGCGTCTGATCTTTTCTTCGCCGTCACTCTTTGCACTACTAATGGCTAGTGGTGGTGGTGGTTTTCCGTGGTCTTTGTGGCCGCGTGTTATACAGAGACAACGCATGTCACCCTAAGGAACCGCCATGTTTTGCTACGAATGGTAGAATTTCGTCAATAATGTGTGCTGCATTGTTTGTGGTGCTTTCTTAGCCGTGAGAAGAGCATGTTTCTTTTTTTCTTCGAGGCCAGTGATTATTGAATTAAAGAATTTACGAAACATCCACATACGAGCAAGCTTTGAAAGCGAAGATAAAATTGGAGGACGCTTAGGCTTCGCCTTTAAGAGTAGAACACGATAGCGTTATCGGAACCCGTTCACATCGCAACGCGCGGCTGTAGGTCTGGTAGAAATGCTGGAAAAGGGGTTTGTGTTTGAGTTTCCTCATAGCAGAATTAGGCTTTCTCGTAGATTAAAATTACAATCCGACGCCGAATGATAAAGTCGTACTTTACCATTTTTCTGACAGATTTCACTTGGAGAAATTCAATTTTTGTTAACCAAAACCTTGAACCACGTGGCCTGCGCGGTCGGGGTGGGGTGGTTAGGGATTTTCTCCGCCACCCGGATTGCACGTCGGTTGCCAACGCTGGATTTTCTGCGACACAGGGCCCTTAACGCTGTCGCGTTAAAAGAAATGATATTCGGATTTGACGCGCTATGGGAATTGGTGGATGAGAAGCTTCTTGGCAGCTTCTGTTGCACTCTAAATACCGAGACAGTATTGGTATCGCGATGCAGGTAGAATTTCAAGTGTGTCTTCTGCTAAGTTCGAAACGTAGTGCTTTAGATTTAATACCTCTACACATGATCAGTTGCAGCTTCCAATCGAGAAGTTGAAAAATCTTTGTAGAGTCGCCGTGAGCTATACAAAACACCATTTGTGACTTATAAATAGGGTCCCTCGTTTTATTGTTTCATATTTCTTCAAATGCGGGGGTGAAATTAAGGTGTTCTTTATAAGAGCATAACCTAAGAGAAATCGCGGTTGCTGTTGTTTGACAGGAAAACCGAGGAGGTATTGTATACATACATACATACATACATACATACATACATACATACAAATTCTTCTATATTTTTGGTATATATATATATATATATATATATATATATATATATATAAATACCCTCACCTGGCTTCTATTTTTTGAACCATATATATATATATATATATATATATATATTTCAGGCAGCTGGAAGCTTGCGATAATATTACTTCTCACAACGACTAAGATACGCAATATCTGCCTTTGAACAAAAATGTCCTACTTGAACAAGCGAGATCGCTCACAAGAACATGTGAGAGCAAAGAGAGCTGCTGGGAAATTACGGGACCGACTCGTCTCTCCAAATCCTCATTTGGGATTTATAACAAATAAAATTGTCAAACACAAAAACCACAAGAAGAGATGGGTTTGACGATGCTTTCTTTGTTCTCTGCACTTATTCACAAAGAAAAAAAACAATACAATAATTCTCGGGCACATGGGCATGCTTTGCAGGAGGTGTGATACTTTTGCTTATCTTACAAGCCCTTGTTGGTGGACATTATGATATGTATTGGGATAATTTGTGTCCACTCTAGGGGAATGGGGGGGGGGGGGGGGGGGCAGTTGGGCTATTAGTCCTTGACTGTTGTCATCGTGTCTTACTGGCTTGCAGTATCCACCCTTCCAACAAAATTATTACCGCGTAGACAAATCAGCCACCCATTATTGAACGCAACGTAGTTAGGTAAAGATTCTCTCAACTTCACAGCTCCAGGTTGCAGTGCCAGAGCAACGCCACCATTGCGTTAATTCGCTTGCCAGCGCATTACTGCTGTTTACATGTATGCGACGTGCAGGAAATGTGATGCAATGCACCATTGTCTTATTCATGTAAACAAACCACTAAAAAAGCAACGCGATTTCTTTCACTCAAGGCGGGCAGGCACTGAATTTAATTTATTTTAAAATATGCCGGTTTTCGCTTCATTGTTAAGCAAAAATGAGGCACAAAGTATACTCATATAACAATAATGTGATATGTCCTGGCACCTTGCTTACATAGAGTGCGCACAGTTCCCCAGTTTTCAAATGCCTGCATTTATAATTGTTCTTTACGAAAGGGGGCAAACTTGGGGGAAAATGGTGTTTACCCACAATTTTCATAAATTTTGCTCGGGGTGCAAAAATCGGGAGTTATCGGATTATAACCGACAACGAAGGCCCCTACGCATAAAACAGCACCACTACAAAAGTGTTTCTTCTCCACACTAACCATACAGCTTTTCCTCAGGATTTTCTCCGGCTTGCCTGAGCTCTGAGAGGGACACCTGCTACGTCTACTTGGTGAGACGTCGACGCCTAACCCGGAGCCAGGTCCACATGCAACGCCTGAGCAACTGTAAAGTGATAGCATTATCAGGATGGGCCCAGTCAAGCCTATCATTGCGCTACTTCCAGGATCGGTCCAGGTTAAACCACAATAATATCATCGCGTGGACACATGCGTGCTCTAGCATCGGGAATGGCACTGGCAGTCACGCCCTTTGATTACACTGTGTCCGAGAGCGGCCCAGTTTGGAATAACATATTCGGGGTGGGTCCAGTTTACTATTATACTGCCTCTGAGATCCATCCAGTTCCTTAGTCTGGTTGAAAAATTCACTAGAAGAAATGTACACGCCTACTCGACAAAAGGTCACCGGTACGTGTCACAGAAAACACAGGTAGCCGGTTCGATTACGATGATCGTGACAAGAATGACAACAATCTGACACTGTCTGGCAGTATTATACCGACATTTAGGCCCTCAACAACATACAATGACCACGAATTCGATGTCACGACGGCTCATGTGACGCACACTCAGGACTGTATCCTTCGTGAGGACGAATAGTTACTGTGTTATCGAACTTTTCAAAGAAAACAGGACTTTATACTAAATGATGTTCGCGACTGGTGTCATGTTAGCTTAGAAAATGTACGATTGAAACTTGCGTATCTAATACCCGTGCCACACGGGCAAAGTAAAGTGCACTTTGAGCGAGTGCACTTCGCGGCTAGTGTCATTCGCAGGCTGCCACACGGGAACGCTTAGTGACACTCACTGCAGAGTGCACTCGCCGGCGAGTGTGTCCGGCGAACTCACTTCGGGGAGGCGAAGTGTGTAGCCTCGTTAGCAATGCTTAGAAGATACATAGAGTGATATTGAAAGAAGAGTAAGGAGTAATTTTTAATAACATTCTTTTAAATTGCTAACGTTACAAGATAATAAAATGTGCCACACCACAAAAAAAAAAAATCAAGAACAGCAAAAAAAAAAAAAAAGCTACTCTCGCTCTCGGGCTGTTAATGACCACGCCGGATAATGACTGCGCAGTTGTTAGGCTGATCGAGTCGTTTTGACTGTTGCTGGTCAAGTTGTAATCGTTGCTGGCGCTTATAAAAGTGGATTGTAAATGTTGTTTCTAACAATATTAAGCTGTTTTCATGCACACATTTTTATATTAGTAAATATATGCTTTCCCGTCTGACTTCCGGTTGCCATGGCCATCAATTTGGAAGAACACTTTTCTTTCTCGTGTAGCAGCGCACCGCCAAAGTGACACTCAGCGCGCTGAAGTGCACTCGCTCGAAGTGCACTTTACCCGTGTGGCACGGGTATAAGAACACAATGCTGTTCGCTGTGAATCCACTTAGAAAGATATCCGCTATGAAGGCTATGCAATTCATTAGTTGCAAAATCTGCGTGAGCCCATGGCATCGCAATTTCTAATCCAACAGTCTTGAGGGTCCATTTTACTCGAGGTTAATAGATACATAAAACGACTACGAAGTAAAAACCGGGCTCCACATAACGATTGGAATGAGTTGATATGAGGATGGTGACAACAAAGCGAGCTAGTACTCTGCTGGGTTATAATAACTGGCTGTGAGCTGAGGACATACGCGGTCCCCTTTTAAGTGTTCTTTACCAATAGATAGAAATCCACACAAGGCGAAGCGTTCATTTGTACGTGGAGACTCAAACGGATCAACAGCGCCCCAACAAGAGAGACCCTACCTTGGAGAAATCATTTAGACACTGGCACTACTCATCGCCTGAAGAAGGCAAATCACCGTGTCGAAACGTTCGCTTGTGGTTGAAAATGTTTTGTTCGCTTACTTTTGATTGTCCAACAAACAAGGCGGGCTTTTGTTTTCTTTTTTGTTAAACTGTGAAATGAGTACAAGAAAAAGGCGTGATGATAAGGTAAATAAGTGCGAAAGCCAAGTCGCTACCAGATTAAATATTAGAAGAATATGTTCTAAAGAGGAGCTTTATGCCACATCACACGTTAATGCTTACATTAAAGAAACTAGTTGGAAACAGATCAAAGTGCAGGTGAAAACTGTTCAGCGCTAATGGCAATCGAACGCATAACCTCTTCGTAATGAGCGGGCCTCACTCCCTGTTGAGCTTTGGCAATGGCTGTCGCCGTCATCATTGTTTTGTATTATCTTCCAATCTCCCTTCTTCATTTTACCCCAGACCTTTATGAACTTCAAAAATTGTGTGTACTTGCAGTGTTCCTCTATAATCGACAATTCACCCACCGTGGTTTCTTAGTGCCTTTGGCGTGGCGCAGCTAAAGACAAGGTCGCGGAATCAAATCCCGGTGACAGCGACCACATTTCAATGGAGGCAAAAAGCAAAAACGCCTGTTTACCGTGCATAGGGCCACGTTATAGAACCCCAGGTTGGCAAAATTGTTCCAGAGTCCCACACTACGGCGTGTCTCATAATCAGATCGTAGATGTGGCACGTAAATCACCGAACTCAATTAGTTGAACTAACACTCAACAACTTTAAGATGTGAATTTCAGCCTGTATTGAGCGTTGTGTGTGTGTGTGTGTGTGTGTGTGTGTGTGTGTGTGTGTGTGTGTGTGTGTGTGTGTGTGCGTGTGTGTGTGTGTGTGTGTGTGTGTGCGTGTGTGTGTGTGGGGGGGGGGGGGGTTCGCGCGCGCGCGCGCGCGTTGTGAGTGCTATTTTGCTTGCGTATTACTGTACCTATAACTGTGTTCCAAACTACATTTAAATATTCTACAAGAGTCTTTACTTCTTTATTTTGGGTGCAAAACACGTAACACACAGTCTCAAAGTGGGGTATCGCTGAGACCATCGGCATCAAAACAACCGAAATAGCACTGTGCTTATCAGAGCTTAGCATGTGTTTGAACTTGTCCGGTTGAGAGGTGAAACTGTTAAATATAAGAACACTCCCTCACTCTCGACATAAAACTGCATCTTTGCGAATACAGTGACTGTTCTTGGTCTCCAAAAAAAAAACCAAATTTGCAACTTGGACCTAAAAAAAACTCGTCAGTCATTCTGGATAGTCGACCTTGGGCCATTATTTTTGGTTGTATATTTTGCAGTTCGAAGTCCTTGCATGTGGAATGTACAGGATGTTAATTAATGTTTTACGGAGTTTTTAAAAATCGGCTGTGGCAGATAGCATAATTGTTATCATTGAGCTGGGTTATTCGAAGAGGCGGACTTTAGTAGCAGGATCAATCGAAATGCATATTCAACTAATTAAAAAAACGGACTAATGAAGTTCTTAGTTAATTACTTTACGACACATTGCAATTTACGAATTGTAGCTCGTGAGTATGCAAGGTGCATTCACTTGAAATGAATTTCCAGGATGACACCAGTTTCGAGATATTATTTCCGAAAGTGTGGGATGAAATCTATGGGCGTTCCAGTTACTTTTGTGCTTCAATGTATAAAACAGTATTATGGTAGAAAAGTAAGTGGAAAAACAGTGCATTTTTAAGGCAAGTGGGATGGCGCATATCTCCAAACGGGTGTGAAATTTTTGAATTAGTTGAATATGTATTTCGACTTCTCGTGCTACTAATGTCCGCCTCCTCGAATAACCAAGCTCAATGTTAAGATTATGCTACCTACCATAGATGATTTCTAAAAATTCCGTAAAGCTTAAAAATGAACACCCTGTATATTAAAGTAATGCAAAATTTCCTCAAAACCTCGGTCCTATTTTTTTTCGCTAATCATTTTTTTTCATTTCTTAACGCTCCCTTTTCTAGCAGGCTCACATTTAAAAGATAGGTCAGTAACGCACACAAACTTGAAACTTCAGACGTGAATAAATTTTGGTAAGTTCTATTTGCAATAAATAAAGCTCAATGCACCAGATGTCACCAAGCATCCACTTTCCTCAGGTGTGCTGGGCAATTATTATTACTATTCAATATGAGTAAGTAAATAAACGGATCGAGAGGGAAATTAGGGAGGAAGCCGTCTGGAGACTGTCGCCGCAGAGGGCACAATGCCTGCCCATTTTTTAGAAAGGAAGGAGTCCACACACAAGTTGAAGATAACAAGGGAAATAAAGAAGAAATGACGTAAGTACATTGCATATGCAAATAAAGCGCCTTGCAGTGACTGTAACGGGTACTCTTGAACAGTGCAACGAATCCAGAATACATTTAATACAGCAAAATACGTTTCAACATCAAGTTTAAGAATGTGAATCCCAGAGGTGACACGGCCGGTTCTTGGGGCGTTATTATGAGCGGACACTTTTCGATCCTCCTTCCCTCCGAGTGAGCGAGCGCCTTGCCGACAGGAGCAGACGAACGACAGCCGTCGCCGCATTCGTGCGCCCGGCGCTCATGGTCACGTGAACGGAACGATCAGCGCGCGTCACATCCGGCGCCGGCGCTGTGCGCGCTAGCCCGCGGATCCTGGACCGAACAAAAGGAAATGAGGAAAAAGGTGGCGACGGAAAACGGCGGAACGCTTTCGCGCTCCCCATGCTCCCGGTGCGGCCACGGCTCGGAACACTCGGAGCCGCGCTGGCGCGCCGGCTGGATCGGTCGGAGCGGAGCGCCTCTCCAGCGCTCCCGTAAAGTTTCGCTCCCTCGAAGCACGCCGCAAGAAACGGCGAAGAAATGCCCACAACTTTCTGTCGAATTGAAAGCGCAAGGCTGCTCACCGTGGAGACTGTTGTCAACTTCGCACGGCTCAGGTTTTTGCGCGCTATATGCGGTGTTTCGGTAGCGTAAAGTGCGTTGTACGCTGAAACGTTGCGCGTTTGATGAACAGTCAGAAATGACAGGTGGATACGATTGACGCTGCAGCAGGTCTCCAGGTCCAACTCTTTGCGAGCAGCTCTCTACGTTCACTCCTTCTCGTGAATTGTTTCTTGGGGTGCTGCAAGTCATCCTTTTGCGGACACTCGGGGTGCCGCATTTTTCGAGACTTGGATTATGCGGGAGCCTTCCATCTTCCGAAAGGTGAGTGAATAGTTCACATGCGAAAAAGTATTAGTGTAGTTCAACAGTATTGGCGATGACAACAGCTGCATTATTCTCATTATCTTGAAACTATTCTCGACGAATATAAATCGTTTCATAGGTCGCCGAAAAAATAGAATGCATAGAAACTGTACTACTTGGCATTCTTCCCTGACACGAACTCAGTTGTCGATGCTGTGCTTTTCGAGATTTGCTGTTCGTCTAAAGAACCGTAACATTATCATGCTGTTGAAATTCCATTCCGTAGGTAGTGCCTTCGTGTATTTTTTTTATGACCCAGCATCGCTCACCGTTGTCTCCGGGTTTCTTGCATGAGTGAATAAGGAATAAAGTTAACAGTATTATCTAGTAGACCATTTCTTACCTCAGCTTAGCGCAACTTAAGTTCATAAGTGCGTTAAGAGAAACTCTAAAAGCATATTGTTAGGCTGGTGCACACACAAAATGCAAATTAATGAAATGTTTCCGGAAACTCACAATAACCCACCAGTAAAGATAGGTACCGACAAAATGTATGAATAGAGCTTGGTCAAGCAGTTGATTGACGAACTGTAGAAATTTTCGCTGTGTTTTATTACTCTCGTAGTCTCTGCAGGTGCTTGATTTCACAAAAATGGTAAGCGACACTATGCTGTAAGCACGAAAAACCTCACGTGAAGTACGTTTTTTGGTAATTTCTGCGGGTGCCAGCACAATTGGTATGCCAAAAAATATTGTTAGAACCATAACTTGACCATTTAATAAATGAATTGATTTTATACTTATATTTTCCTAAACTTTTATGCTCACTTTTTGTTCTTTGTGATGAATGGTTTTGTAAGACTGTACATGTGCACTCTACGTACAGAGAAGTGTCCGAGCCGAACTTTTGTTTTGTTTTAATCCTTTTAATCCAAACCATTCTTCTAGAATCAAATTAAGAAAAACGGGTTTTAATCCACTGAGAAAAGATTATCGTGATTGTGCCTGCAGTCTGCAATGCCAATGTCAAAAAGTGACCAGCTTCTAATATGATAGCCTCGTGATGATCTGACACCAGTCAAGCTCCAACGCGTCTGCTGATTTATTAGTTATCACTATCTAGCCACATTTGGGCCCATGTAATTGGACACAAAAGCTTTGTTATTTGGTGATGTGAAGAAAAAGCTCCATCTTCGGACCATGTCTCGTTCGCGCACTTGAATACAGGTCAAATCCTCAAATGTTCTTATTGGGCCGACACTAAACTGATCCAAAATATAGGTCAACTCCAGTGACACAAAGTAGACATATTATGCACTAGTGAGAGCGGATTAGTTATTTAGCCTCTCGATTAAAACTAATCAAATTTAGTAAGGAAATGAAGTACCACGTGCAGAACTTTGCAACTGCATAAACTAGCTGAGTTACTTAAACTGTCTCTATCACAACGTTTAGAGTGCACAAATGTGACGCCTTTTTTTCAGCTCACGGTAAATGGTTGTTGTGTGTTACAAGTCCAGTTCGAAAATACCTGGTGAATTTTACGACAATCTGTACCGATATCGGTTTCTCCTGCCTCAGCGTTTTAACGCCTTAGTTTTCCGAAATGTCAATGCCCTTTTATTTGGACATTTAGAACCTTTTAACATGGCTATTACATAATTCTTTATTTCATTTTTGGCAAAGGCTCCTGCCGTCGACAGAACAACTGTCAAGGTCAAAATGCCCTGTCGAACTTCGCCACGGGTTGTTAAATTGGTCAAAAGTTAACAAATGTGGATTCCCGCCGAACACTGCGTGCCGTGACTTAATTAATTAATTTTGGGTTTTACGTGCCAAAACCACGATCTGATTATGAGGCACGCCGTAGTGGGGGACTCCGGAAATTTGGACCACCTGGGGTTCTTTAACGTGCACCAAAATCTAAGTACACGGGTGTTTTCGCATTTCGCCCCCATCCGTGCCATGACTTCCGTGATCTCCTGCTACCTACTAATATCACCACAAGCCCTCTGTGGCGAGGCTCTATACATTTTATGAGAAACCACAACACAATTTCTCAATCTTCAGACCGAATGCTACGGCGTATTACATTAGTTCTTTGTTTCAGACCATCATGTCGGAAGCCGCAGTGGCGTCTTGTTTTGTCCAGATAGAGCTGAAAGTATGGCGGAGGATTTGGTGGTCACACACATAAAAGTGCCCTCGTCGTGTAAACGTAGGCGTAAATCACGGATCATCAACGCAGTAAGCATGTTTGACCCATTAAGGGTGCTGGTTTGTCACGCGGCTGTAAAATAATGTACGGTAGACGACATTCAGCTCAAAATACACCTGCGATGGTATAAAACTGTGTATCGATTCTGGCCAACTGGTCTGTGCCAAAGTATCTGACACGCAAATTTGACAGTGGTCGATACTGCAGCTTATGCCATGTAGTTCTCGTGCCGAGTCTCGCAGCTATTATTGTCTATGTATTACTTTCCACAAAAGCTTCACCCCCACCCCTCCCCAGAAAAAAATCATTTGTTGCCATTAGAGATTTTGAATATGGTCTTTAAGAGTAAGAGAGTTAGTCATGAGACAAACGGAGCACCCTTAAGAGAGCAAAACGTTTACTGTGAGAACTTGACGACAACTTTCTTAAATACAGGCTGGTGCTGTTGGTCTACGGAAATTACTAGTGGCTGAGTGTGGCCACTGAGCTGGCATTGTTTGCAAGATAAAGGGTACACTGTGGGGTTTAAAAGAAATGAAGTGTTCTTGCCCTAGGATAAAGCTTTTCCTTAAGGACTCAGCAAACTTAACTTAAGCGTGCAATCGATGCATCCAAAACGAAGAAAGAAAATATTCCGAACTGTGAAGAATTTCTGATGTGTTCACGTCCTTCCTGCTACTAAAGTAGGTGACAGTGATAACACACTTAGTGCGGACAAAGCAGAAAACAAATAGAAAGAATGAGCGTAACGTATAAATGCCGCTTGAGAAGAATACATGGGCGTTCTACGTGGCACAACAATCACGCATCAATCTGATAACCGATTTGTGTCCTGTCAGGCAAGGTGTCAACTCGGCTTTTAATCTGCCCGAGTACAGGATTGATTTAAACCGGAAGAGTGCCAGAACATGACCTACCTATTTCTCTGCCCCAGAAGTAAAAGCTAAACTCGTGTATTGTTACTGCTCATCCTCCTTTCAGTTAGCCTGCTTATAGCATACGCTAGCCCTTGTGACAGTGACGAATAACTAGCTAGCAAGCCATACCGCACCCTAAGCGACACCTACTACATTTACGAAAGCAATACTAACTGTCACTTAGCATACTGTGTATTGCCATGGTAGTTGTTCTTTCCGGCATTGCTCTTGCTTGATCAATATTTATTTATTGTTTATTTCCAGGAAACTTAGTGCTATGTAATTTGTCGATGTTTGCTGCGTCCAATGCACGAATGTAAAGAGCGTATTTCATGTCCATGATTGCGACACTTGCAGTTCCGAGGAGGCCATAAGGCACATCCTTTATGAGTGCCTATCCCATAGTGGGGTTAGAAAAGCACTCTCGACTGCGCTGGTAAACTGCATGATCACCCCTCGACGGAGGAGATAATCCTAGAACACTATATTCAAGAAAGAGTTCCAAATAGACGATTTAAACACTTTGCTCCGATACTTAAGGGCATGTGGACTGTACGACTGACTCAAAGATTAAGCGTGTTGGCATGGCGTTAGGGTGCTTAGTTTTATTTTAACCGGTTCTCCCCTTCTATCAATGTTATTCCCTTTACGTTTTTTTCCCAGCATAGGGTAGTCAGCCAGCATTATACACTGGCCAACCTAACTGTCATTTATTCGATTTTTTCTTCTCCACCTCATGTTCATGACAGCCTTTTGCGCTTTGTCTGCAGAACGAAAACATCTTTTTTATTTTTTTGCGAGCCAGCCAGTAATTTTTTTTCCTATTCTGCGACAAAAATAAATGCCATCGTTATACTCACACTGCACTGTGGAATGGAAGATTGTCAGCTTTGTTTAGCTAGGAATCGGCAAAGCTTCAACGTGATGTTCCGTATTGTAGCCACTGAGTGTACCAGATGGCGAAGCGTGTTTACAGTCTCGCGTGTTTGGCCGCCGCAGTTTCTGCGCGTTTTCTCGCGGCACGATTGTAATGAACACAGCCGCGCGTGCCTGCATAAAGGCCAAGCGGAGGCCGCGGTTGGGCCCCATGGATGAAGTGGAAAGTTCACAGGCCAAAGCAACAACGACTATCGAGGGAACCCAAATGGCCAACGAATGCGGACCCTGCCATAAAAGCCAGTCGTTAGGCGACGTACCTACGTAGGAGAGTAAGCCTGGAGCAGTGTAATTGCTGTGCTACTAAACTTGCGTCGAACAGTCGCACGCATGGCCCGGGAAACGTTCAAGATGGCGCCGTTGACTGCGACTATATATATATATATATATATATATATATATATATATTTCGAAGCATTTCGAAGTTCGAAGCATTTAGTGAATGTCGAAATTATAATCAGCCTTTTACTGTTCACTACGACGACTTTCTCAACGACAGGCTGTTTTACCAGGTTGGTAGAGAAAAGTAAAAAAAAATGACTAAGATGATTTCAACAAAATCTATCCACACGATTTGGCACTAGGTCCTTAAGAGAGAGAGAGATAGATAGAAAGGATGCATAGAAAGGCAGGGAGGTCAACCAGATTTAGTTCCGGTTGGCTATCCTGCACGGGGGAAGTAGTAGGAGGATAAAAAGAGAAATAAAGTGGAAGGGGGGACAGAGAGAAAGAGAGACGAGCACGAACAAAGCGCGTACACTATAGAGCGGTAGGGGGCGGTGTTCTTAAAGTCTATTGTGAAGGCCCGTAGACCGCAGGAACCTTAGTAACGTGAGTAAAGCCTTCAGCGCGGATGTTCGTTCGGAGAAGCGACCTAAAGCTTTTAGTTCCGTTAGTGGACGATTGTCTAATTGGTCTAGCCAATTGATCCTTAAATTGCAAACATATCGCTATAATGATGAAGCGGGTGTTTATCCAGAGAGTTGAGAACTAGTCCTTTTTTTTTCCTTCTTTTTTTTTTTTTGAGGGCGTAGGGCGGAGAGCAGGTATTCATTTTATTCCAACAATGGACACGTATTCAACCAGTGGGTCGTTAATAAAGCCTCGGAATTCAAGTATGCAGTTCAAACTGCAAGCTTCCGTCGTTGCATCTCCCGTGTCTTTCAGCGCTGTGCCTCTTTCAGGTCACGATAGGATTTCTACCCGCTTTCTCATCGTAGTTTTCAGCGTATTCCCATACGGGCATAAAAAGCATGAAAGATCCTCCAGGAATAATTTCACTACCTACTCGTTGTTACTGCGTACTTTATTGCGCGCTGCATTTCAGTTTCGGCTTTCAGGTTAGGCCAGACATGACCCGAGAAAACATGTATCGTAAACGGCTTACGGCGCTGCTTACGTTTTAACTGATTTACATAGGGAACCTCATCAAAGAGTCCTTAGAGTAGCAGTCGCTTTTAAAACTACATTTTCACAGAGTAAAGAGTGTGCATAAAATGCCTGGAATATATATGAGAAACAAAATTGGAAAGATTTTCTCTTATCATGGGTTGCCAGAAAGAAGATTTGTGACAGAACCTGTTGACGAAACCTGGGGAGACGCTTAATATTATCCAGCCTGTACTGCGTATCTGATTGCACCTACTAGCTTTTGCAATACTGGTTAATTTTGTGCGCCGAACCGTTAATTTGGAGATCTATAGCGCTGCAGTGAACGTACAAGACACACTGGCTATGGCTTTCTCTTCGAAATTGTAAATATAGCTTCAAGCGTCAAGTAAAAACTACCGCGCCCAATGCTTATATCTCATAGTGCGCTGACTGACTAGTCACCTGCCCAGCGGGAGACCCCATCTGCCCCGCGTGCTGCTAAAGCGAGCGAAGCTGAGGCATTTGAATGGCCATGTAAAGCTTTAAGCAACATTTCTTCTTGGCTAGAGAGCTATAGCAGCTTAACCATGCCACCGAAGCAGACATTACCGAATGCGAATACAAATTACCGATGCAGTTGCGCTGGAATGTAGCTTACGTTTGTCGTGGTAATCGAGACCCGTAATTGGTCTGTCTGAGTCTCCTGCAGTATCACCAAGGTACGTTATCACATGTCGAGCAATTTTCAGAAGGATCCCTAGTAGTTCCTGCTAGAAGCTTGAAATTACCTTGCCAGATGCAGAACTTGGACTAGCAAAGCACAGATATTCCGCGACTTGGTGCCATTGTGGAGCCATCTATAGCGTGTACTCGGAAAATAAATGTTGTGGAAATTGGCAGATTGTTAGAGAACCTTGCATCATTTTGAGGATTCTTTTTTTTTCTTTGAAGTCACAAATATTGTACAAAACGCTTAAAACAAGGGGACATGAACCAAAAATTCGCTAAGCATTCGATACCACCGCAAGTAAAATTTTTTTTTCCAGTCATAGATCTCGCAGGCGTGTGTTGCCATTTCAGAAATTTGGCGCTAGATTGAGTTCTTTAGAGACACAGCGTTCTGTTTAGTGACAGGTGACTTTTTATAGCGACGTGAGAGAACAACTGGCAAATTTTTAGCGACATCTAAGTTAGGAAACTTGAAATGGACTTAAACATTATTGCTCTAAAGCTACACGTGCGCTATCGAAATTGGCTGTACGGTGCGTGGACTCTGTGACCATGTTAAAAGAATGGCCGCCTTCACATCGGTGGCATTCACACTGCTTAACAACACAGTGGCATTTACAGTATTCACAGTGCATTCGCAAAATGCACATTTAAAAAAGAAGCATTCTTCCCGGCATCAAATTGATTGGGTTTGAACGCTCCCGTTTTCACACTTTCGCTAAATTTGTTGAACTGGGGCGCTATAACATAAAACGATTCCAAACTGTTTTGATTCTAAACTCCTGACGTCAAATTTACGTAACCACCGACGCAAGCATCAGGCGGTGACCCGCAGCGTTGTCTGAACAACCCAATCAAACAGTCTCCTCGTTTATAGGAGGCCACCTTTGTCCGCTTTTAAAACCAATAACATTGTCTACACTGAGCGGTTTTTCTTATCTAATTTGCTGACAAGAGGCGAAGAGCACGCTCTAGTGGAGAGGGTTTCGATGGGGCCGAGCCAGCACAGTGAAAATAGACAACCGCATGAAGAGGCTGGTGCCGGCTTTTCCAATTGGTACGCTTCGCCTTAGCTTGCGCAAGGTGGTTGGTCGAAAATCACGGTGGCGTGCAACGGAAGGATAAGAATGCCGCTGAAAGGGATCCTCAGCAAGGAAGTGTTGGCAAAGCGATGTCGTATGCATGCCGAAAGGGCTCGATAACGTTTTACTGCCACGCAAGAAGTTTTATCATGCGCAAATAAATACATACTCACCGGCAGGTGCGAGTAGCGAGGGCCTGAGCGATCGGCGGGCATCCATCTTCTATTCCTTTCGGAACGGGGCAGTCTGTGGCTATTCAGAAAAAAAAAATTCAGTTTTGTTTGGCATATTAATGCATTTTCTTTTTGCGTGCACGTCACTTTGACGTGGTGAGTTTTCGCGGTTTTGTGAGGTCGCGTGACAGACAGGCGAAATGGGCTTAGCCAGAAAACATTGGACCAATAGGAGAGGGTTAATGGTGAAAAGGCGTCGAATCAGGAATGATTATTTCTCTTTTGTGCGGTTAACCATGCATAATCAGTGTGTGCACGTTATATCAAATGGGCATCTATTGCGGTTTTCATGACGTCGCGTGACAGACAGGCGAAGTTGGGAGCGGCCCGAAAATATTTTGACCAATCATTGAGGTTGATTGCAGAAATTGGAATCATAGCAGTTTAGAATCGTTTTACGTTGTAGCACCCCTGGTGGTCATTTTCAAAACGCTGCAGTAAAAAAACAGCTAAAACCTATTACGCTAAATTTTAAGGTGAGATTTAGAACACCACACGTAAATAATAGGGCAGATCAAGTGTAGAAAAACGCAGACATTCCAGCGCGGCTGGGCTCGTTCACGCGAATCTTTTTTTTTTTTCGACAAATGAATACTTCTCGCATCTTTCAGTTAGGCCGAGGGCTGGAAGCATAGCATTTGGCCTGAATAAAGGTCAGGTAATCGTCATCGCCATGTTAACATGCTACCAAGTGTGTGTCTCCAAATTTTGCTCACGTTTCAAGAGCGCCGAGACCTACAAAACAGGTTGGCATATTGATAGCTTTAGCTTAGCGTTCCCAGTCAGCTCCTCTGAGACAGGTGTATGCTAGCAATCTGCACACAACCACTTAGCGAGAACGCAGAACGCGTGCCCACAACGCTCATGCCAACATCAGAACGTACAACGTTTGCCTCGCCCTGAAATAAAGCCTATTGAGCGGAGCCCGTGAGTTTGCGTTCACTTGGCACCATCGTCCTCTTCCGACCAAGTTATTCTAATAGCGCTCCGCTCGGGTGTCGACAAAACAGGCTTATCACAATATGAAATCTACGCAGTTTCCTGTAGCAAGTGGGGGAGTGAAATCTGAGCAAAGTGGGGCGCAAGCGATGCTCTACTAAAACAGTCTAATGTGGACAATATGCCCTTGTGTGCTAGGAAGGTCAGATTACTCATGTACTTTTGAATTGTGCTGCATTTGTAACCTTACAACATGAAAATTAAGGCCGAGTTTCAGCTGTCATTGTCCATTGTCATGTAAGTATAATCACGGAGTAAAAGCCCACTATACACAGCTGTCAAATGTACTGCTTATTCTAAACCGACACGGCCGGGCCCTCAAGTAACTTCGGTAAATAATTTACGCGAGTTTAGCTTATATTTCAAATTGCCTACATAATTTAAAGTATAAAGCTTTTAACAATAATTTTTAATCACTTTGAAAGAACATTTTGCGGAGATTGAGCGAATTTTTGGGTTAATTTTAGCCACATGCTCCAAAGCATTATTGCAACACTGCCGGAGGTACACATGACACGCGACGCACAAGAATCTTCAGACGAAATACTTCACAAACCCGCGGAAACTACGTACAACTTCCTATCGCAGGTACAAATTACCGAAGAAATAATTCAGTATTGTTGCCAAAGTTCAGCGATAGGTTAATGACAGGCTGTATATGCTTAACGCACTGCATTTTTACTGCTATTCACCAGGCTTCGATGCGTAACGGCCACGGGACACGTCTGCATTCTGACGTTTCCGGCGTGCAACCTCATCCTGATATTCCACCTGGTGCCCTATCTAATCCGTTCTGTAAAGCTAATCCGGTGCGCGCGTCGTCCTAAATGGATTGGATGCGGCACCAGCAATACTGGTGCCACATGGAGCATACAAAACAGTGCTATGCATGGAAGTAAGTGTCCATTAAATCCGCGACGCGTTGTACCACGTGTGCGCCACGTTTTGTTTGTGAGCATATTTGTCACCTACCCTAAGCGATTGTTCAACAAAGTACAAATTTAGAAATGGTCCTCTCGCATTACAGTGCTGAAATCCCTTTGGAAGGCAGCAGTAGGTTCTAGAAGTGATTGCTTTGCCCATGGCCTATAATCTAGCTGAAGTATGCCAGTGACAGCAGGAAAACGCGTAGAGGTTCTGAAGGGTGACATGCTATTTTATTCATTATTTATACGTCATCTTATTGAGAGAAATCTCACGATTTTGTGCCCCGTGATAGTCAATGTGATAACTCATGGTGGGAAGGGTTAATCGTTAAAAACAATAAAAAAATATTTGGTTTGTGGAGCCACCAGACCACTCGTTCGAAGCATTTAAGTACCGACGCTTTCGAACAATAAATGTCAAATTTTGCCATAAGTATAAGTGCTCTCTAAGGCGTCTAGAAGTACGTGCTTGGTGTCCGCCAAAAAGGCATCTTGCTGAGCTACGCCCCTCTTGGGAATGCGAATATCTATAAAACAAGACACCCTCGCACTTGCTCAAATTTTATGCATGTACTTTGTCGCGCAACATAAGAGTTGCGCGAGAATTTCGGCTTTACTAATGAAGACTGAGCACTTGCGCTCTTATTAAACGCAGCGACTGAGATTTCTTTGGTGAACAATAGCTCTCTTCCGCTCCACTTCGCTGCCGTCTCCTTTCTTGCTGCCACTATTCTCTCTTATCCCATTTCCTCCACCCTTCTCTTCTTATTTTATTTTTTATCAGGACTTCACAGTACCTTCGATTACGCAACTAATGATGCTTAGACTTTTTTTTGGATCCCACTTACTTTAGTTCCAAACCTACGCATATAAATTGGCCTAGGAAAATTTATCTAAGACTGATTAGTTTTACAGCATCACCTATTTTCTACCTGGTTTAATAGTAAGTACCGTGAACGAAAACAAGCATGTTTCTTATCGATGTGCGCCTTTTGAATGAATTCGATCTATTCTCTATTTGAAAGCCAACTAATTACTGCTGCTTGAAGTGCTGAGGAAGAGTGGTGGTTGTGATGCTGAAGGCTAGCGTTGAAGGCTATGACCTTACCTTCATGAAAGCAAGAGAAGCGTGATGTAAGCCGGATAGGTCTCATCAACAGAGGCAAAAAAAAGCCTAATAAAAGCTGAAGATGTGAGTCCCGCTATATAAGAAAAACTTGCTACTTCAACTGTGGTGTTTAAGCTGACATAAAGAGAAGAATATAGGAGGATGAGAAGACAAAAGCAAGAAAAGAATATAAAGAAAGCTAGGTATAAATAAGGAAATTATTCCTACATGGCCAACAAAAGGCCAAAGAAGGTCTATAAGACCTGACTGGCGTAAGTATAAAGGAAGGCAGAATAATAGATTACCCAGCAGGACTTTTTCAGTCCCGGATTTTATTAAATCATGTGACATCAACGCTACATACTTTACGAGCTTGCGGAAAACTCCTGCCGTTATGAAAAGATATGACGCATCACGAAATCTATATTTCTGGCTGTTCATAATTATTTCATGTGCGAAAGGTAATGCTGTTTTCTTACAATTTTACATACACACGGTAGGTCGTGAGTGCGGCTAAATCGATTTATTAAATTCAGAAACGAAAAATAAAGGCGAAATTTGGGCCAGAAATCTTGGCATGCGTGTTTTACCACACGCTGATTGAATTACTGTTTTTAATAGTGGAGCTCAGAAATAAAGCAACTGTTCCACGGAAAACCAACAGCTTCCATTAGGGGTGTTGTTAAAAAAAATAAATCGATAAAAGAAAGAGGTAAGTAATGTGAGCACAAGTAAACAAAAAAAGACAAAAACAAATAAAAAGAAACAAAGGCAATATTGAATGAAGTTGTTAAGTTGCGCCATTTTCCGTAAGGCACGACTGTTTACCGGATCCCAGCTGACGCTGACGTTGCCTCTTGCGAAAGCGCTATTGAGCCTACGACAGAAAGAAACAAAGAAAAAGAGAAAGTATGTTACACTCTACGCGCTGCGTCAATTACAGTGCCTTTCGTACTTCTAAACGTGTTAAGAAGACTTTATGCGCTCGACGCCGCAAACAATTTCTTCTGCAATCTTGTGTACAGCAAATGGACGAAGAACGAGGGAAGCAGTGGTAAACAGAGGTCTTATTGCCTCCAGCATTGCAAGGAGCGTACGTTGACGCTACCTACTTTGCTTGCGTGCCGATCGCGCCATTAACGAATTCCGAACCCCTGTCCATGCACTATTCTGTGCGAGATACTCTGCGAGAGCGCTGAACCTTTACTAAGCTCTTGTTGCATGCCGGCGCGAGCAAAGGCTTGCGCAGCAAGCCGCAGAAAAGGACGGCGCACGGCAACACAGAGTACGAGTGCTAATGGTTGTATCCGGCCGTCGTTTGTCTTATTGCTTGCCTGGCCGCTATGTTTTCTCACCTGCAGTTTTAGCCTCAGGTTGTGAAACCTGCGCTGCGGGGTGTAACGACCTTGCGGCGTGGGTGTTGGCTTCGCACTGCCCCGGAGAAATGTGCGACATCACCCCGGCTTAACGGTTCACTGCAGACAGTTTCGGTGAGAAAGAGGAGTGCGTGAATAAAACCAGCCGGACAAGACCGAGGCGTTGACCACGCCTTTATTTTTTTATGTGTTTTGCACAGCGCCGGTAACGCTGACTTGAAGAGGCAATAAGCGCTTCAGGGCTCGAGTGCTGATGATTACTGTGGTGGTTAGGATTGATAAATTTTGTGGTCCGAAAACGCCTGATACCTTTATTCAGATAGAAGGATTTGTAGCAGAAGGAACCCAGAGCCAATTAAGTGAAGCACAGGATGTGCAGAACGAATGGAAATGACTAGACGGCGCAGGAGGCTATTATTCGCACAAGCTGATGGAGAGCTTTCGTGCATATCAAATTAAGGCGTACGTGGCAAATTGGCCTCAACTTCATTGAACATTGCAAAGTGCGTTTTTAAGCGATCGGTGCCAGCAAAATCCTAAGTGCTATTCTGGCCGTAAACTCAACACTTAGGTATATTTTTTGTTTATTTACTTTTCTATTGCATACTGTCTGTAAGAGAGTGCTTCTTTCTAGACATGCTGCTCCATCTAGTAGCGCTGCTGAGAAGTGCATTACAGTCTAACTCCCCACTAGCAGGCTCGCCTTCCTCAAGTGGTAAGGTCAAAGTATGCAGCGTCAAGATTACATGAAATGCAGACCAACAAAATTAATCACTAATTAAAGCTGTTGGTTTTCCTTTATTCTGCAGTGACATCTTTAGAAACAAAATCATGTGCGAAAGGTACACACTCAGTAGATGCTGAAGCACCGAACAGGTACGAAAGGTACAGTATGTTACACATCAGTGTAACATACTGATGTTTCAGGTTTATTCATTTCAGCATCTACTGAGTGTTTTGATTATGCACAATGAAAACACTCAGTAGATGCTGAAGTGATAACACGCGTTCTGCAGGACTGAAAATAAAAGTTATTCAATCAATCAACAGCGAACTTTATATTGTATTTGTCTGTTATACTGATGTTAGCATGCTGTTTCAGAGGTACTTCCTGAATATACTTTCTGGCAACTATTTACTGAAGGTAAAATCCAGGAAAAAACGGGCGTTCTGTAGCTGCTGGCAATGATGAAACCAGTTTCTGTTAAAGTAATCACCAGCGTTTTCCAGCAGCATATTTCTTGCAATTAAGAACAATCTTCTCTACATTTTTCAAGCAACGAAGTTCTCATAGTGATAGCCTTGCAGTCATGACTTTTACTAGTGAACGACAGCAATGATGAAAAAAATTTGCACGTTCAACACTCACGTCAAAACCTACGTGAAGAGAATATTCCGCCATGCAAATAATTGAATGCTTTAAAACTGTTACTATTTCGGGGCGCGTTTCTTTATATTCTGCACACGTAGAACCCCCCCCCCCCCCCCCTTCCTCCGCATGACCCACGAGATAGACGCGACCGTGGTTAGACTGGTCGTTGGGATCAGCCCATTCTTTATTACACAATGTCTGCGATCGGCCAACGTTGCCGTTGCGCTCTCTTCAGGATGAGCCCATTTCACTTGGTGAGAACGCGATCGTATGACGGGGAAGAAGGCATAAAAAGCTTCGAATACTAGTGTACTGCGAGCAAGACGACGACAAAGAATAAAGCATGAACACAAAGTCACAGGACTAGCTTTATATCGAGTAGTCATGACGTATACCTATACTGCCCCGCACGTCACGGAACACGTGCAATTTGTAATACTAGTGCAGCGTAAAAATAATTCGGAGCAGTTTATGTGTACATGTGCCATGTCGGTGTGTTCATGTTGCCTTCCACGTCCTCGTCTTGCCTGTACACAATTGGTAGTGCAACGCACACATAATGCGGAAGTTGTGAGTTCGGAGTCCACGTTTTCTTTTCGCCCACTTTAATTTACCTTTTCTTCATTGTTTTCTACATTTCAATTCCAGCCACTGTTGGACAGAATGCCTCACGGGCGCATGACCATTGGCGCGTCAGGTTTATTCACTTCAGCATCTACTGAGTGCTTTGATTATGCACAATGAAAACACTCGGTAGATGCTGAAGTGATAACACGCGTTCTGCAGGACCGAAAATAAAAGTTATTCAATCAATCAATCAATCTACTGAGTGTTGGCAATTCGGCCGTTGAAGAAGACGACGTAGGTCGCACATCATTATCTTTTTCTTGGAAGGAGTCAGCAGTCGTACAATTGTCTTTACGATGACATGACGCATCTGCTTCTTCTTTTGTAGTAGTGCGTCGAATCAGCGCATGTAGGTGGCGACGAAACTTCCTGCGGCATCAGCGATCCAGGTTGCGACGAATCAATCTGGGCCGTATGAGTTTCCTCGTCGTCTCGCTGGGCAGGTGGAGTTTCCTCTTCGTCCTCTTTTCCAAGGCCTTCAGGGGTATTGACCAGTGGGACAGGATGAGTCTGCATACCCTTCTTTGATATGCCATGGTCTGGCCACCTGGATTATGCAGTTTCCTCTACAAGAGTAGAAAGAGCCGCAATTATCGTGGCTTTGCGGAAACTACGGGCCTTTACTGCACGAGATGTCGTGATGCTAAAAGTCGGACTCAAAGACGGACTCAAAGTCTGCGTTGCGAAGATTATACTACGTTACTGCGTTACTACGTTACACCTTACAAAGATTGTAAGCTATCTCAAGAGAAGTTTAGAAGGCAATCTCTGGCACTGATTAGAAATCTTATGAGCAAATATTTTAACGTAAAATTTCAATGGATACCATGCCACATAGATATTGACTGAAATGAAAAATATCCCGCTTTTGCATGTCTAGCGCTGACATGTGTGCCAAAATGAAAGCGCCAAAACTTTTCAGTACCCTAAGGATGCAATCTGCTTTCACTTTAAAGCGATTGGCAAGACTCCACACGAAGCCGTCGAAGAAGACGACGTAGGTTGCACACCCGCATCTAATTACCCGTATGCTTTCCTTGTCTTCATTGCTTGTTGGCTTTATATGACTCCACACGAAGCCATGGACTTATTCGCGAAGAAGTGATGCTGTTGTACCACATCAGAACCGACTCCGCGTACACCCTGGCTTGGTTATTCAAGACATGCAGGGCGTTGCGCTTCCCCGCTCTTTACCTTCTGTGGTGACATTGGCGACATTTGGCTATGCCCGCAGTTAGCACCAGAAAGAAAAGCGATGGTCGACAGCCTGCAAAAAAGCGGTTTTACGCACATGACCTTTGAAGACGTCGTTTTCCCCGGAGAACCCACAGCAATCAGGAAGAGAGCGCAACGACTGCTGATAGCCTTCATGTGAGACACTGGGCTCATCGACACCTGGTGACACACCCCTGATCTCAACTTATAGGAGGATCAGGGGGAACAATTGCGGCTATGTATGCCAGGCTAACCCCACCTGCTTCAACATCATCACAACCACGACCACGACCCCCACCCAATGCATTTTACAGAAGTGCCGTCCATTTCAACCCAATATAACCTGGGTTGTGCTGCCCTCTGCTGAACGGTGCCTGGCTTGCCTAAGTTGACGATCTAGACTTCCGCGTGGTCCTTTAGGTCTAATATGGTGCGTGCCCCGTGGCGACAATCATTGTGCGTCTTTTGCTTCTGACGATACTCCTCAAACGTCGCGAACCTGTCGTAGTTAGGGAGTCGCGGGGAAGAAGTGTCACGGCGGCAACAGGAATTGATAGCGACTCGGCCGTCGAAGAAGAGGACGTAGGTTGCACACCCGCATCTAATTACCCGTATGCTTTCCTTGTCTTCATTGCTTGTTGGCTTGATATGGTCGGGATTAACACAGATTTAGCAGCGCGGTTTCCCTTCTCATGTTGTGCTATACTACTATTACAAGGTGACATACCAACAAGCCCACATCATGACACTAGAATTAATGGTCTATAGAAAATAAATTATGCGCTTTACGACGTGTATTAGTGTTAGAATATTAACGCGACAGCGTAAAGGGCCCCGTGTCGAAGAAAATCCAGCTTCGGCAACTGGCGTAGGCATGCGATGTCGGCGGGTGGCGGAGAAAATCATCCCAAACCACGCAGGCCCTCCGAATATATTTAGGTACATGTATATGCCACGCCTTCTTATATGACATGTGGTATATGCCAGTTATATTGCCACACCATTCTATCATTAATGTTGCTAATACCTTGTCTTGAATTCTTGGCAAATCTATTCTTCGGAGGTTTGAGAATGACAATCCACAAACAAATGTCATGAAACAAAACACCCACAGCGCATGCCTTTTATGTTAAATCTTCTCAGACTGAAAAATTAAAAGTATGAAACAAAAACGGAAACCTGGAAATTATGCAATTTTTTGGCGCGGCTGTGCAATATCTCTGGGATCGCCTCACGCAAGAGGCCGCATTTCAACCAGAAAACTCGCCTTCGTGCACAGCGTTCGGCGCCAGTGTTTCCTGGTAATCATTACGGTTGTTCACGCTGCAGTTGTCGGGAAGCGTGAGAAGCAGTCAGGGATCTTTGAATGCTATCGCGTTCCACTCTTAAAAGCGAAGCTTAACCGTCCTCCAATTTTTTAGGTACCGCTTGCTGTTTTATTACGTAACTACGCAGAAAACCGAGCCGGACGCTGGCACATTTGTAGTGGTGATGCAGATGGATACATATTGGCCAATCCATGTATATGAGTGCTACGCTATGTGTGAACCATTAGGCAAGACTGCAGCAGCATCCAGCATCAGCAACCACGATCTGCGCAGTTTGGCAAGGTTCGAAAGAAAAGCTTCACATTGAAAATACAATGTTTTACTGTTTTGAGCACACCTAGTCTTTTTCTTTTTTTGTTCTTCAGGTGTGCCACGTGCCATAATGTCGGAATAAAAATAAATATACCCATGCAAGTCCTTTTCATGCGGGTAGCGCAATAGCCACTTATGAAATATATTCTCTATGAACCATGGCTCAGACATGTCCGGTTGGTCAGTATTTAATTTCAAATCTCTATATGTACTCGACTTTGGGCAAAGAAATGTAACAATATTATTGTAGTCTTTTTTTCATCTGACGAAAAAATATCATGTCTGAAATGCGTTACGGGGCACTCTATCATATTATTGCTCAAAAAAATGGGCGTAAATTATTCGTGAGGCAAGTAACCTAATTTTAGGCGATTTTCCAATCTACACGTCAGAAATGCTTGACATGGAAACGTATTATCATTCTATAGGAAACGACATGATTGCACATGGACCGCTATTAAAATATAGATGTCATGGTTTACAGTGCCCCCATGTCGCTTTACAAAAAGAACCACAATGAATAAACTAGGTGAGCACTACACACATTCATGTTTCACCCATTTCTTTTCGAGATCGCGAGCTCTGAACGTCTTTCAGTGGGAGGCTTACAAAGTCTCCTTTGTCATCTTCGCAGAGGAAGACGTTTACACATTGCATTCAGTTTGTCGCGCGCTCCTGCACTTCGCTATTCCAATATTTGCGTTTCTACGTGCCTGATACTTAAAGAGTCTTCATGCCCTCAGAATGCAAGAAGGTATGCGTCGTATAATCGTACCCTTTGGCTGAGATCGATGCTAGCTCGCGAGAAAATTGATTTGCCTTTGACCTCTCTTTGCTCTCGTATAAAGGGTCACACAAGTGCCCTCAGTGGAAGCTGACCGCTGCCTCTATTCTCTGTCCTGTCCCAAAAGAACGTCTCTACTACAAGTATTTGGTTTCCTCACACTTTTTTGGCAGCACATGCGAGCTCTTTGAGCCTGACCCCCTGGCTCTTTTGGTGCGCCATCAGCTCGGCTGTCAGCATTGTCGTTTTCTGTGTGTTTTTTATGCGATCAATGCATCCTGTCTAGCCTCGTAGACTGCAGGATAGGGCAGGAAACTGAGAATAGAATTCGTGAAATACGACTCGTTCTTTCGCACTTGAGTCGTGCGGGAAGAGACGATAGGCAGCGCTAACATAAGTGTTTATGTTTTTGTTTGCTGTGTTGCACGGCCTCCTGCCTCTGTGCGAAATACGAAAAAAAAAGGAGGGAAGGACTCTGGAATTGAAGCCGGTGGGTGAGATCGCGAAAGATTTACTACGAGAAGGAAATTGAAGTTGGGCAAGATTCCACACGTGCACTGAAATGCCACATAAGGCATGTACGCAAGTTCGCTATTGCTAAAGAAAAAAAAAAGAAAATGGTACAAAGCATCTACCTACTACACAAAAAAGTGTCAGGGTTAGTGCTATGCGTGAGTATGCGCGAGAAATGTATGCGGTGTTCACGGCGCTCAGTTATGATAGGTTGGAAAACTACAAGTGCGGTATTGCTCACGATCCATCTTCAATGACAGCTCGGCAGACGCTGCACTGCGCTCGCAAAACGAAACTGCTTGCAAACGGTAGGGTTGAACTTCGCCTAGACGGGTGGAACGAAGGACGTGCGAACACTGAGGATAGTTTCGTCGTTTTTTGCTAACACTGCTGCGTACGCAATTCTCCTGCACCTTGGCACCAGTCTATGCATCACCAAAGAGATTGGAGTATATGCGCTCCCATTCACAGGCAAAACATGCACATGGATGAATAAATTTTAATGGTGAGACGGTTAGAACGAAGTGTTGTCCGATTTCTCGTGACTAGGATTATGTAACATTTGGTCTGCTAGCGTGAGCAGCAAGACGTGCCCATACGTTTCCTATAAGAACATGGCAACATTCCTGGCAATAATATCCGTCCATCAGCAAGAAGAATACCCGCATGGTGTCATTGCAAACATAATTGGAATGAACTTGAAGAGAGGATGAACCTAATAGCCAGGCCTAATACCACTGAAGCGAATTAGCACGGTAGTATATCATATAGAGAAGAAGAGCAGCAGTATAATCACTGAAACCATCAATGAAGAGGAAGTGAAGTGCTCGCTTCAAGTGATCCAGCCTTGCATGAGCTGCCGGCAATTGCTCGCCTCGAGCTCCACTTATGAAGTGCGGCAGTCTATTAAGCCGTGCCCAATACATCTGGTAACAAAGGAACAGTTTAATGGTGAGGACGGATTTAAACCGGGGCGTAACACGCTGCGCGCCATTCATGTCAACATCACCCTGCTATACCACCCACATGGCTCACTGTTCACACTCTACCTATATATCACGAGGAAATTGAGGATGCGCCGAAACACTTCTCTTTTAAATATGCAGTATCGTCGCCGGAAGAAAATGCCACATTAGATCGTGTGCGGGGCCGTTTTGCTCTTCAGCTCATCTATTAACCCTTTGTGTTCTGCATCAAATTCAGCGCACTAAAACAAATAATAGTAGATGGCATCAACATCCTGACAGTGCACATAGTATGATGACGAGCTAAGTCCTGTATTGAATGGCCACGCTTAGCTTTGCACTGATAATTTGCGGATGAGGTGAAAGTGGGCGGTTTCAGTTGTGTGATGTCCCTTACTCATACCAGGTTGGTCCGGTGGAGACCACAGTGAGTGGAAGTTACTCAAGGGGGCCTGCACTCGTCAGGCTTTCTGCGCCCGGAAAGGCTTTTGTTGGCCTTTCCGGGCGGAGCGTTGTGCCGCAAATCTGTCAGTCACATCGTTGCCTGATACGCCAATATGTGATGGTAACTACTGAAAAACAGTGGCAAAATGGATGCTTAGTAATCGTTAACAGCGTGTGAGGCATGCTGAATGCCTTTGTCAAATGTGAACGACATTGTAATAATTGCAGCGCAGCGTTGCTACCTGCAAACATAAGAATAGGCTGTGGCTGGTAAGACTTCCGTTTCCGGAAGGCTGCTTCAATGACCACGTTTTGACGCGCCTTAGATGACACTGTGATAACGTGCAGCGCATGCTGGCGCCGAGGCTATCTAATGTGTGACGTCACACCTGCCTATAAAAGGGCATGTGCTTTGTGAATAAACGCGTTCTTGCTTTGTGGCCTAGGTCATATCAACTGGCGACGAGGACGGGATCAACCCCGTAGGCAAATGCGGCGAATGAACCGGACGGCAGAATAGTAGGTGCATTTTGGCGACTGAAGAAGCCTTCCTATCAAGTACGTGCTCTCGGAGCACGACAGCGCAGCTTGCAACGAGCGGAGAACGGGGAACGACATCGAACGCTTCAGCGAGGCACGAGCAACGCCACCCGCACTGTGTGAACAGCAACCAACATGAACGCAGCAAGCGGCGTTTCATGCTGAGGGACTACGGAGGACAGCCGAGCGGAGAACGGGGAACGACATCGAACGCTTCAGGCAACAGGTCCTGCGGACGCGGGGCAGACCGGCAAGGAGCAACGTAGCACAACCAGTCTGCAACAACGACCACAACAGGAACAGCACAGAGGTGACTCTACGGTTCCTATTGACGGACAGAAATGTCGCGCTTAGGCAAAATCGCTGAGTTTGATCCTAAGTTACAGAATTTTGAATCTTACTTAGAACGATTTGAACTGTTTGTGCAAGCGAATGACATAAAGGAGGAAAAAAAGCTACCGGTGTTCTTGACGGTGATAGGAGCTGAAGCTTATGAAGTCTTGAAGAACATTGTAGTGCCAGCTTCCCCAAGCGAGACAACTTACGCTGAAGCCAAGCGTTTGCTAAAAGAGCATTACAGTCCAAGAAGCTCGGTGATAGCGGAACGCTGTAGATTTAATAAGCGGACGCAGCACGAAGGTGAAAGCGTAGAGAATTTCATAGTCGAGTTAAAACACTTGGCTAGAAAATGCAACTATGGCGACTTCCTACAGGATGCTCTCCGCGACAGGCTCGTGGCAGGGGTACGGAACGAGGAAATCCAGCGCGCTTTGTTCGCGGAAGAGAAGTTAACCTTTGAAAGCGCCTGCAAGATTGCCTTGGACCGAGAAATGGCGGCAAGAGAGGCAGCGCTTATGAAAGGAAGGGACAAGGACGAGTCGTTAAATGCAATTAGGAGCCATTCGAAGAAATTGACTAAAAAGGCGCAAATGAGCCCCGTTCCTAAGAAAGAGCGATGTGAAAGATGCGGCAGAGGGCATTCTTCAAGCGTATGCTGGTACAAAAACTTTGTGTGCCGTAACTGCTCAAAAGTAGGACACTTGGAAAAAATGTGCACAGCAGCACAGTCAAAGAGAACAAATGCAGTAGAATGTTCTGATGAGGATTCCGAGCACGAAGTGTACTATTTTGTAAATATGACACACTCGTCTTTTGATATCAACATTCAGGTAGAAGGTAAACCGCTTAACATGCTAATTGATACGGGAGCGGCTGTGAGTGTAGTACCAGAGCATGTGTACGATTCACATTTTGCCCATATCACATGTCAGCCCACCAGAGTGAAACTTCGCACATACACAGGAGAACAAATGGTACTTAAAGGGCAGTGTGAAGTATCGGTAGTGTACAAAGATCAGAACATGATGCTACCAGTAGTAGTAGTTAAAGATAACGGACGGAAACTACCAGCATTGCTTGGGCGGAACTGGCTTGAACGTCTTAAGCTAGACTGGGGCGAGGTTGGCCAGGTAACTGCAGAGGACAGAGTTGTTTCATTGCAGAAAAGGTACCCTGCAGTGTTTTCTCAGACACTAGGCACCGTGAAAAATTTTGATGCAAAAATAGCCCTGAATGCAAACGCTGTGCCGGTATTTTGTCGTGCCAGGTCTGTTCCATTTGCACTTAAAGAGAAAGTGGAAAAACAACTCCATGATATGGTGGAAACGGGCATGCTACGACAGGTACCGCATAGCGACTGGGCAACCCCGCTTGTGGTGGTGCCAAAGAAAGACGGCAGTCTTAGGCTCTGCGGAGACTACAAAGTTACAATTAATCCAGTGTTAAAAACAGACCATTACCCGCTACCCAGGCCAGAAGACCTGTACTCAACAATTGCAGGCGGTAAAGTGTTCTGTGTTCTTGACCTGTCCGCAGCGTATCAACAGGTACCACTGAATCCCGAGTCACGACCACTTTTGACTGTGAACACCAGTATGGGTTTGTTCCAGTTTCAGCGCCTTCCATATGGTGTGGCTAGTGCACCCGCAATATTTCAGTCCATGATGGACGAAGTACTGAAAGACATTCCGCATGTAGGGTGCTATATCGATGATGTGATCGTGGCAGGATCTGACACAGTCACCTGTCAAAAGACGCTGGAGCGGGTCCTTGAAAGGCTACGTGAGTATAACATCACGTTGAACGCCGACAAATGCCGTTTCTTTCAAGAATCGGTGACTTACTTGGGTCACACAGTAACTGCTGAAGGGATTTATCCCACGGAAGCGAAAATCAGAGCGATTGTTGATGCACCTGAGCCCACCAACGTCACGGAACTAAAGGCATATTTGGGTATGCTAAATTTTTACTCAAAATTCCTGAGGAACTGTGCAACCGTCGCTGAGCCACTATATCAGCTTTTAAAGAAAGATAAAAAGTGGTCGTGGACGAAGGAATGCAGCGATGCATTCGCAGATACAAAAAAACTGCTTGTTAGCAGCAAAGTCCTCACGTTCTACGACGTTGACAAACCGATAGGAGTGCTTTGTGACGCGTCATCCTACGGACTAGGCGCAGTAATATTTCATGAAACTGCTGACGGAGAAGAAAGGCCTATCGCGTTTGCATCGAGAACCCTCAGTGCGGCGGAAAAAAAGTACGCACAGTGTGAACGGGAAGCGTTGGCCTTGATATTTGGACTTAAAAAGTTTCACCGTTATCTGTATGGGCGGAACTTTACGATATACACTGACCACCAGCCACTACTTGGCATCTTGGGAGAAGAAAAGCCCACACCAGCGTTAGCGGCAGCCCGCATGCAGCGTTGGGCAATGACCTTTGCCGCCTACAGGTACCGCCTTAAGTACCGTAAGGGAAAGAACATGGATGTGGCTGACGCCTTGTCCAGATTGCCTCAAGTAGTGCAGGCTGAAGAAGAATCGGCCGAATGTTTGTCAGTGTTTCAGTGTCTTCCATTGAGAGCCGACGAAATTGCCAAAGCGTCCAGACGATGTTTGACATTAAGTCGCGTAGCTGACTTTACTCTCAATGGTTGGCCTAGTTGCTGCTCAGAAGAACTCAAGGCGTATTACGTACGCCGAGATGAATTATCACTGGAGCAGGGCTGCGTAACGTGGGGAGTCCGGGTTGCCATCCCTGAAGTGCTAAGGTATCGCGTGCTCGACCTGTTACACGACGAACATCCTGGGGCAAGTCGCATGAAAATGCTGGCCCGCAGTTTTGTTTGGTGGCCTGGAATTGACAAAGCCATAGAAGAGTACGTAAAGAAATGCACAATATGCCAGGCAGTACAACCCGCAGCCCAGCCTGTACCACTTCCCCCATGCAGCTATCCTACTAGATGCTGGTCACGCGTGCATGTAGATTTTGCTCAAACGAGTGCAAATGTGTTTCTTGTTCTTGTTGACTCATTTTCGAAGTGGGTCGAGGTATGGCCTATGTCGTCCACGTCTACTGCAAAGACAATTGAAAGGCTTCGAAGCGCTTTTGCAGCTTACGGGTTCCCGGAAACACTGGTAAGCGATAATGGGCCGCAATTTACTGCAGCCGAGTTTGCAGACTTCATGGCCACCAACGGCGTGAGACACATCCGCACTCCTCCTTATCATGCAGCTTCAAACGGCGCAGCCGAACGAACTGTGCAGACTGTAAAACGCGCTCTGATAAGACAAGTCCTGGAAAGCAAATCGTCAGGTGCACGTGATTCGTTCCAGGAATGTATCGACAGTTTTTTGATGGCATACCGCAACACACCCAGTAGTGTGACAGGAAAGACACCAGCTGAGCTATTTCTCAAGCGACAGCCACGCACTAAACTTTCCTTGTTGAAACCCGACTTTTCGAGAGCAATGCTCACCAAGCAGCAGGAACTTAAAGAACAGCGAGACAGGCGTCGCGGGAGTGAGCGTTTGTTTGATGTTGGTGATCAAGTGTTTGTGAAAACTGTGCGCGGTGAATGTGCCTCGTGGGAGGAAGGTGTTGTGCACCAGGTTGTGAGTGCTGTGACGTATGTTGTGAAAGTGCGCGAACAACTCCGGTTTACGCACGCCGACCACTTGCGGTCACGTCATGCTGACCCGGCAGCAAGGCTGGAACCCATGTCGAGACTCGAAAATCCTGTGACGCAGCACAGCGACATGGCAGCAGAGAGCACGTCATCGGTCCCAGCAAATGCAGCTCCAACGCATCCAGTTCAGCAAGCTAAACGGCATATCCCACCTCTCAACATAGACTGCCCGACACCGTCAACGGCGTCTACGCCTTTAACGTCGACGTCACAGCCGGAGGCACTGTCAGCTGCACCGCCAGCGGAAAGGCAACCGCTACGGCGCAGCACGCGCACCCGCAACCCACCGGACCGTTTCAAGCACGAGGATTTTGCAAAATAACAATAGATGTTAGAGGGAAGGAAATGTGATAACGTGCAGCGCATGCTGGCGCCGAGGCTATCTAATGTGTGACGTCACACCTGCCTATAAAAGGGCATGTGCTTTGTGAATAAACGCGTTCTTGCTTTGTGGCCTAGGTCATATCAGACACGATTCTCTTTCTCTTTCCATTAAGTTTCACATTTCCGTTTTATTCTTAAATATATTGGTTAGTGAATAACTGGAGATAAAAGTCCTAGATTCTGTCAAGGTGTTCGGATATGAGATATTTTCCTTCCACCACAGGTTTAGACACTTGTTCAGAGTATGAGGAACATTTGACTCACATTCCACATTCTCGTACGACCAGGGAAGATTCTGACATTGCGAACCAAGTACGCAAAATGTATCAAGTGCCACAAAAGTGCGACTTTGAGACCGCCTCCTCAGTGTCAAGTTAAAATTTCTCCCTGCATGAGTCTCACTGAGTGGGCACAGCAGCAATAGCAATCTTTGAGAGGCAAGGGGCGAAGGGAGGACGACTGAGACTTTGGCTGACAGCTGTATGTGACATACCAAGAGCTATCCCGAAGCCTTTCTGATACAGCGACTCCGGACAAACGTACTAGATCTTGAACAGCTATACCAAAGGCAACTGGAAAAGTGCGCGGTTCAACGCCAGTGCAGAGTGCAAAATTAGGGCTAATATTAAAGCTGGGTGAATCTCCAACGTGCACTAGCCATAATTTGCAGCGCTATAAATTGTGGCTTGACATGACAAAAAAAGTGTTACTATACAGCACGCCCAATGGCCATCCTGGAGTAAAGTACGACGCCGTGATATTGTACGTGATTGGCTTGACGAATTTATATAATTCCGATTCTAATCTTTAATCGCGTTGCTCTTCACCGAAGCCCAAGAAAGGACTTGACCGTTTCGATGGTTAAACCAAGGAGGTTTAAAAGCTTGCGACGTCCATGTTCCCTATCCAACCCATTATAAAGCCCCGGATACGCAAGCATAGGTATTTCATGCTTCAAGGAAGATGGTCGGCGTTTTCGAAAGTCGTAATCACTTCGGCATTCAATTAGATTTACCAAATCGAGGACGTTATCTTGAGCACTCAGACATTGTCGGAAACCATCCATATTTGCCGGAAGTGGTTTGTGGTGTTCAAGCCATCTTGTCATTGAGACATGCGAAATTTCTCCCATAAGGTTCACCATTCAGGAAGTAAGGAAGACTGATTGATTTAGGGTCAAGGCTGTTCTGTTATTTCCAGTAAGGCACAAGCTAAATTCGAAGATGGTAAGTCTCCAATTAGCTGGACATAGTTGAACACCGCCAGGAGCTGACTGTTCTATTGTTCAGGCAGGTTAGAAGTGATCTAATTTCTAGGGTCATCAGGTCCCGGAGCACAGGGGTGACGCAAAGAGTCTATGGTTGTGTAAAAGAAAGCGATAGCGAGTGATGCGCCTGCACAAAACAATATTTACTATGTAATAAAAGGTGGTGGCAGAGCCCAGACGTCGTTAAAGAGTGCAGCAGCACTGCGGTGGCTTCCTGTGCGGATGACGTCAAATCCATAGCCCCATATATTTTTTTAAAGAGAACGTTCTCTCCCCCACTCAACTAAAAGCAGCGCGCAAGGCACGTACTTGTCATTGAAAAAAGCTAGCCTATAACATGCACTCGGGTCTCGTGGTAATGACAAAAGCTGCACGAAGCGCTGTCTATCATTCTGATACGAAAACACCAGTGTTTGTCAAAGCCACACCCAGCCACAAGCAACAGTCTACATTTACCTGACATTGAGAACATATATATGTAATCTTGTACAGTTGGACCTTGGATGGAAGGCAAGGAAGACTGACGGATAAAGCTATAGTGTTCGGGCGTTCGTGTTAGCCTACGCCCGTAAGCTCCTGCTCGCGTCAGGCAAGTTCACGGGTAAGCACCTGCATCTGCCCCATCCGCCACACATCAACATGGAAATCTCGCGTGCCACGCTGTGAATCCCAAGCGCACAGCTCCCACACCTACACAGACCTGCATCAAGACCACATCACCGAAAGCCTTGGACGTCCTCCAATACACAGGATCCTCGGACAATGGGCGTGTGGAAGAATGGTTCCACCTTTCCGAGTGCCACGATACCGCTGCGTCATGGCCGGAAAGGGAGATTGCCGCCAACTTCCATGAATACGTGACAGGTGAGGCATCTCGCTTTCACCTAACCCACATATTTGACAAAAATGAATCATGAAAGGAACCAAAGATGAAATGATCAATTGCTTCCAAGTATGCAATGAAGACCACTGCATTAATTCACAGGCAGCAGACATTTGAATTACGTCACCACAGTCACACACAGTCGCAGCGTTGCTCTCATGAGTAGTCTCAAATGAGAATATCGTCAAGAAGTTCTTGTTGTGATTGTACCGAAAAGAAAACGCTTGTTCTCACGTCTAATATGAACTTCACATTCCCAATAACAGCAAAGCCACTACGCAATAAACGATGGGCACGCCTATTCGGTCCTTCGATACCCAACATTGAACCAGGTTGGACTACCGCACTTCAGTCAACAATATTTACATACTTAGCACGCTGCAGTGCTCACGTCGTCGTTGAAGCTTCGGACGGATTTCATCACTCGTCTCGAATGCGCGGGCCACTACGCACTTTCAAGTCCCACGACTTTCCTATGAACATTAGGTCACAGTGCATGCTCAACATGATTCTGCACGACGTCATGACATCGCAGACAGACGACATTTCTTTGGAAGAACATGGTCAAGCCACATCACTGCGACATCATCGAGGGATCAATCACCAGAAATTAGAAACTGCATGGACAGAAACCTCTGTATCGGCAACACGAATTGAGAAACTGCCGCAAGAATCAGTTCTGGATGAAATGAAGCACCCTTGCTTACTTCCAAGACGAAATCGGAATACAAGCGACAGCACCAACGCACCTACCAGTCAAGGCAAAGACAATTTGGAGCCTCATACATGTGGAGATCAAGCTGCTTTGCGACCCTCTAGCTTTCTTCTGTTTACAATGCCTCATCAAGCCGCTGCCACTGCAGAAGCGTCGTACGCGCAAAGCAGCAACGTGCGCTGTGAAATACCGTAACGTCCATTCTGGGTCACGTCGCAGCAGCCTCAGAAGAGTCTTCTGAGAAGCCTGGCACACTGCGCTCACCACCAGACAAGCCTCACAAAAAGGAGCAGTGTACCAGCTACCTATTGGTCGCCACGTCAATTTTCGCAAGCAATAAAAGGCATATTCTGACAGATACGCTACCTTAATAACTGTCGCAAAAATATCACTAAGATCAACATCAGCAACTTCAAGAACAACTCCAACGACTCCGACGACAACCTATAAATAGACGATGACAAAGAGCGTCGTCGAAAGCACAGATGCGACAACAACAAAGACGTCAACGTGCAAGCCCACTCAACCCAAGGCGAACTCAACGAATACGACGTTTCCCCAAAAAAGAACTTCAACAAAAACGACTTTAGCAGCTGTGAAGGCCTACCGGAAGGACATAAACGGCGATGCCAGACAACACTACGAAAAGGATATGGACCATTTTCAAGCAAGCTCGTCCAATGAACCTTCCAGCGAGAGGCGGCACATGTCTACCAGTTGTTACAAGTGGACCGAGATCAACAGCACACGGTATTTCACAGTAAACGAACAAGTATAGGTCACACCATTCGGTTCATAAAGAGGTCAAGAATAAGCCGATAAGCCGATGCCACATGGTGCCCAAATTTTATTTATTTGTGACCAGGGCAGAAACTGTAACACTAGCTGCTCATATTCATATGCAGGGTGCTCATAAGTTGCCCGGAGCGCTGCAGCCAGCCTCGCCTACCAGAGCTGTGCTATACGCCACCGGACATCTGCACTTTTCTGTGAAGTTGAGGAAGTTACTGAACTATTTTTGGAGAATGGACTGACTGCGATTTTTTTGTTTTCTTTTATCTGCATCTCCTTGTTCCGTCGTATGTTGTATGTTGTTTATTGCTCTGGCTCTCTTGGGGGGAGAGGCAATATGTAACTGTGTGCAGATGGACCATGTATGGAAAGCAAGGCAGACGAAGAATAAAACTAGTGTTCGAGCGACCATACTTGTCTACGCCCGTAAGCTCCTGCTCGCGCCACAAATATACGAGTAACAGGGGGCACATGATGGTACAAAGAAGGGTGAGGGAGTTCTTCTTTCTGGGGTTTCGCGTGCCAAAACCAATTCTGATTATCAGGCATGCCGTAGTGGAGGGCTCCCAATTAATTTTGACCATCTGGGGTTCTTTAACGTCCACTACAACGTGATGAAGGAGTTGTGGTTGGGAGTTCGACATTCCGCTCAATTTCAATTTTCTAATGTATTGCGACGAGCAAGTAGACGAAGACCGCGTGTTCTGATAAGATATTTTTATATCAGCAATCGCAAGAATATTATGCTTTCTTTTACAGAGAACATACCTTATTTATGCCGGTTTAGCAATTGCATAATGAAGGTGCTTCAACTTTATACATTTATCATGGCAGGAAAAACTGTAGCTGTACCTGATTAAACGCTTCTGAGCACCACATCACCTTGGGTGAATTGTACCATTAAACAGTTGCAGCGGATGCGCACAACTCCTGGTAATCATGGACCAGAGAAAGAAAAAAAAACTTTGTAAAACAATTTATGTGGAAGGACCGATATGACTGCTGGCATTTATGTCGTGTTACGACGCGATAGTGAGCGTGTTGGCAATTTACTACATTTTAACACTAAATAACAGCGTTCTGGGTGCTTTACGATGACAAAAAAAAGGAGAACGTGACCAACTCAGTCGAACTACCAGCTGTTTCTTTTGGTGAGAGAAAACAAGCGGCAATGTAGTTCAAGGCGCGATTGTAGCAATGCTGTGTTCAGCGAACGAGTTTAAAAAGAGGTACGTAGACCATTTCTTTTATTATTCAAATTGTGTTTGCCATCATAATTCGCCTGATATGGATAAAGCTGTTGGAAAGAAATAGTAAATCTGTTTTTAAAATTATGAATTGATTAAAGAAAGTTGTCTCTCAACCGCAAAATACTAGTTGTAATACATTCGTGAACTCCATCTCATAGTATGCATCATAGGAGAGAGCCATATGTTCTGAAAGACTCATCGGGAAACAAAAAGGAAAAGCACTTGATAGAAAAAAAAAACATGACGGAAAATATCATTATGTGTAGATATACATAAATGAACAACACATCTCAAACACGGCTACAGCACAGCGAAGTGAGCAACAGCGAAACACAAACTACATCGCGGAATATTGGAAAGTAACACAGCAATAAATCATGGACAATAATATTTCGGATTATTCATACGTTCATGACATTTATGCCATGCTGCTTCAGGCCCCAGAAAGAGAACTTATTTGCTGTTTAGAAGGTTGTACCCCTGCAGGAAGACTGCTCTGCAAGACGCAGCAGATAGGCTCGGTCGCGGTATTCGGGTGTGGCCACGGAGAAGCTTTGCAAATTTAATCAGGTGCTGCGAGGCGACAGCTTCGATGAGCGTGTAAGTACCGATGCGGGCATGCACGTGCGCGCAACAGAAACTCACGACGACGAGGCCTTTGGGGCGATTAATGTGCCAGTGAATGACTATCCGATAATGACACAGACGCTACAGAAAGTCTTTTATCCAGACCGTACGCGGTGATACGTGTCCTGTAACTACAACACGAAAGAACCAATTAGGAGCTCGCATTAGGACTATAGTGCAATAGCATTGGCACGAAACTGCGTTACATAGTACTATGATGCGAGGGTATACGGGCCAACGAACTTGAACGAATATCAGCATTTTTTGTTCATGTTTGTTATCCCAAAGTCCTATCTCCTAAAATTTTCATCTACTGTTTCGCACCGACGAGCCAAGCAACACATTAGGTTTCAATGAATCACAAGTAGGGTTTACATCTCTACAAATATAGAAATAAGCTTAAAACAAGGGCTTTTACAAAGTATAGATTAAAGGTGGTTGAGCGCCGTGAAAAACGAGGACAATAGACGGCGCATTTTACCCACTGGCCTTTCTAACAACAATGCTCTTTAATTCCTTCGCTGAGACGAACAAAACTACCTTCAGCGAATAACGTCACAGATTAGACGAATCACTTTAAATAAAAAAAAAGAAAAACAGAGCATTCATAAGAACATAGAGAACTGAAACCATCGTTTATATGCTGGAAATTCAATTATTTTTCAGTAAAGGTTAAGGAAGTTTTACTGATACATGCGTCACCGAAACAGTGCATTTGCTTGGCTTCAATTTTCAATGATTAGGCGACTAACTACACATTTGTTTATGCCTAAGATGACTGTTTTATCGAAAAGGGGTTCGTAACCACATCCCTGGCAATGAAGGGCAAGAAAACCGCCAGGTGGTGTTTTATGAGCCTCATTCCTATGCGTTATGAGCCACTCATTGATGCAACGTCTCATTTGCCTGACGTAACGTCGGTTACAGGGCAACAGGATACGATATATAACATACGTTCAGCTATCAACGATTTTTTTCTGTGCTTTTTCTGACACCCAACTTTCATATTTTTTTCGGGATGTGTTTTTTTTAATATAGACTGCCAAGTTTACTGGGCACTGAAAAAACAACCTGTACAGTGCCTCATTCAGCTAGTTTTTTTAAGTTGTGAGATATGTAATAGATGTACCGAATAACTGCTAGATTTTTTTCCTCAGAAGTAGGGCAAGCTTCCGTGTTAGACAAACTATGATTCTCATGTACACGCCGGAGTAACAGCTCCGCTAAAAAAACCATCAAGTTGGATGGTTAGCCAGCCTTTAGGAGCCGTGAAGCTTGTTGATTGAAACTTGCGCTCACAAAATGTTCGCATGAGTTATTACGTGCAATATTAAAGTACATGTTAGTAATTCCCCTGTTAACTAGCTTACAATGGTCGGAACCAAAGGCTAAAAGTGTCTTATTTGCCCTGGGCTCATAACACCAACAGGTAAGGTGATCGGCGGACACAAATGTAGCATCTAAGAGTCTAACGATTCCTTCTGCTGGCATTCCAACTGTCAATATGAGGGGACAGAGCCCATTGCGCATAATCGATACAATGCCATCACACTCATGTTGGAAACACTCAAATGTACAATCCATGAACAGAATAAAATCATCTACATACATAAAAAAGTTGTACACACTTATTATGGTTCTCTAGACGGCGATGAAGGCGTTCCTATATGCTTTCCAAGACCCTAGCCCAACAGTCGCCTTCATCGCCACTGCCGTTTGCAAAGCATGGTCTCTAAGCTTTTGCACTCGTAATGGTATTCTTCCTGAAGATGTTATAGCTCTTTTGGGGGGTTTTACTCCGTATATGGGACACTGCAGAAGAATTATCAAGATTTTACGTACAGAGTGGAAACGCCATGCTCGTTTGCTGCAGACCTACCTCAGCGTGCAGTTACAAAGTGCGTTTGAACCGTGTGTCAGCTCGGTTCTGGTGAAGACGCGTCTACGTCTCGCTGACCAAGCCACTCAGTCCCCTCTTGCCCCTCCAGCTTCGGCATCTCCGGGATCGTGTTGCCAAAGTCTCTGCCTTCCGGTCGATGTGCGTCACGTTCTTTGTCTCAGGCCCAAGTTCGTAGAGCAAAATAAGAGGACCGTAACTGAGCTCCTTGCCCTTGTGCACCAAGTATCGAAGCGAGTTCCCGAGGAGGAAACGTCCAGGCTGAATTTCGAAGGTATCAATGTCGGCTACGTCGCAGGCCTCTACCCTCCGGACTTCCGGTGAAGCACATTATGTCCTACCCTTATGTCCTACGTTATTTCCTGTCATTCTGACCTATCACGGAGGGCTATGGCCGATTTGGAATAAAAAGAGAGTGTACTACTTTTACGTTATACCGGCCCTTTATTGACAAAGAAAAGAGTTTCCTGCGCATGCCATGTTGATTTGAGTTTTCTGAGTATTTCCGGGTGCTATTTTTTTCCTTTTTCTTTTTTTTTTTGGGGGGGGGGGGAGCTTGATTTTCGTTGTTAGTTTCTTTTTATTGTAAAGTGGTTCCCGTGATCTGTGACGTCATTCACTAAACGTAGTTTTGTTCAGCTCGGTGAAAGAATTAAACATCATTGTTAATAGTAATACTTGTGTGTGCAATGTGTTTTCTTTTCTTCTCGTGTTTCCCTGCGCTCAACCACACTTAGTCAAGATGTACCAATAAGTCCACATTGCCAACGCTGTGTTTTACTAACAACTGCAGTTCACTTCTGGCTTGGTTTGACTACGACTTGAGTAAGTTTTCTGATTTAGAAAGTAAGTTGGGGTCACTGCAGACTCCCGGCAATCAGCGACTAGCTACACCAAACAAAACGGTGGCAAGAGCGCCATGAAGGTCATTTCTTAAACTAAATTATAGGGTTTTACCTGCCAAAACCACAATATCTTTATGAGGCACGCCGTAGTAGGGGACTCTGGGTAAATTTTGACCTATTGGGGTTCTTTAATTAGCAAGATCGTTTCTTACACGATCGGGACCAATGTATGCATACCACATTAGCTCAAGAGCTATTGTGGTACGTTCGATTGATTTCTAAATTGCTCCAAGGAGGATTTACGTGACGCCGATCTCGATAAGAATCGCACCCAGATAAAACCCAATCCAACCCTTCTCCCGAGGTGAATCTTCGACCGCTCGCTTGAGTGATCAGAACACAGAAGTGGTAACACGTCAACGCACCTTCTCTTGTAAGCAAACATGGCTGCCGCGGAAGCACGCCCACACTCAAAATGAAACAAAAAAGAAAGGTAGATGATACTGCATTAACGACAGAAGTTGCAGAACCCACATGACCGGAACTCTGTTGGATATTCGACACGCTTCCAACGCTGTCAAAGATGACAGCGTTTCCTCGCACTCCAACCTGGAGCATGGCGCTGCATATAAGAACGAGGCAAAATGTGTTCCAGGCGCTAAATTTTTAAGATATCTAAAAGTGCGCCGTGAAGGCGCTCTATAGTAGGCTCGAAAGCCACCAGTAGAATGCCCCACATGCTTGCACCAGCCAACGAATAACAGAAAGGATTGTTTACATCTTGTCAAGACCCCATAGCGCATGCGTCCGCGCAACGCTCATGACCCCTAAAAGAGAGAAGTAAATAGAGAGTTTTAGATTATGATGTCCAAGGTGTTGGGGAGTGCAAACCACCGAACGTAAAACACACACACACACACACACACACACATACAAAGCGAGCACAAAAACAGCACAAAAGGTCGACAGTGGAGTCTGCGTCCACCAACGCTTGTGTTTGGCTTGGGTGGGCTATTCTAAAGCTCTCTGATGTCTTGTGACAGGAACGATACCTAACGAAAAGTACCAGGGTTACTACGACGGAAACCGACCATGATGTGCCATTTGTATCTTGGCGTCACATTTACTAACTTCTATGTCTTCGTTTTTAGTAAGACCAACAGTTTCCCCCACCACATCAGAGGGCGAGTGATTTGCGTGGGGTCTGATAAAGGAAAATCTTCGACTTACAGAACAGAAAGTTCTGGGCAAGTGCTGCCATGGTAACTCCACTCAGGGGTTTGTACTAGCGCTGCTCATGTTCCTGACGTCTGCGGTCTTCCAGCGTAAATCTTGATAACGCTGCCTGCTCTGCGGGATTAGCTGAATTATGTACGCAGTCGACTTTGTTTGTCTTTCGATTGTCTCTTCCTATTTCGGTGCACTAACGACCCCCTATAGTGTAGGGTAGCCAAACCGAATTACTTTTCACCTCCCTGATTTATATGCTTTCTATATCTCCCGATAAGTGTGAACGAGACATTGCTTTCTTCCTGAGAAATAGGCAGAAATGTTGAGTGTCATCATGTGGTTGTGCTGCGTGGTGGTATGCCAATCACGCAGTAGCCAAGATGCAAATTCAGAACCTCCCGAAGTATTTTGAGCTGTCGCCACTGCAGACTTGACCCTCTGTGAAATGTGAAAATTGTCATTGGTTATTGGTGGCTTTTTTGAAAACCTAATCATTTTTATTGGAATTGGAGTTATTGATTTCTTTCTCGTGCATCTCTCAAGGAAAAACTAAACACATATTGTGTTCTTGTATCCTTTATAAGTTGAAGCACGACATTCTTAGGGTTGTGTTAAAGCGGCTAGACCATAGAGCATTTTCAAAGACTAAGATTCTTGGACCATGACCGCATGCGTCGCAGGCTTACGAAGTAACACAGGCGTTACTTTAATTTTTGATATCGATTGGCTTCTGTAGTGAATGTGACCACCAATAGCATAGGCATGGAGGGCAACCCCACGTGTTCGCACTGATAATGCTTCGCTCCCTCTTTTTTACCTTCTAATTCGTTACTTCCCTTCACCCAGCGTAGGGTAGAAAACCGGACGGCCGTCTGCTTGACTTCCCTCTACCTCTCTTCTTTCTCTTTCTCATTTATATCCCTATTTCAGCATTTTTTATTTATTAGCAAGTACCTAAATCGGCATATTCGCCACTGGCTCTTCCAGTCATTGGTTATGTGTCATTTTCTCTTGGCATGGTTGGTTGTAAGATATTAAAAATATTTTCATCCTTCCGGTGCTACATTGGCTGGGAATAAATCATCCAGACGTGTCCCGAAATGTTCGTTATCGGGAACGTGCATGTTTGATAGCTGCGACAGACTAAAACATCGTTATGAAACAGTACGCGAAGCTACTGAAAAACGTTACCACAATCTAATCAGCGCCGAAAGCCATGCTGGATCCTCTCGGCAAAATTATTTGTCAAGCGGTTCCCTTGGCAGGACTTGGTTGATCGAAAAGCAAGACGAAGTGAAAAAAAAGCGAATATGGATTACTACGTTGAAGCCAAAGTATCGATTTCTTAAAATTGGAATCAATAAGAATCTCGGGATTTTTCAATATAGAAGTCGAATTCTTGAGCCCTGGGGTACACAATTAGATTTTGTCTGCGATTCTCCTTTGGTATTTTCTTGCTTTTGTGACACTGTAGACAGCCACACATTATTTATTTCCTTGCTCATCCCCCCCCCCCCCCAAAAAAAAAGGAAAAAAAAGAACATAGGGCTTATTTACCTGGGATGTCCTTTTTAATTTTTACAGGTGGCAGAGAAGACAATAGTAGACAAGGGCCTTCCACTTTCCTTGAAACGTTGACTGATCAAGAATTCGAGTGTCTTGGGTAAGCACGTGTGACTGTCTCGAGCATGGTATCACAGGCATCATGCACGTTCGCATCCTTAATATTAAAAGAGATTGGCAACCCGCCGTGGTTGCTCAGTGGCTATGGTGTTGGGCTGCTGAGCACGAGGTCCCGGGATCGAATCCCGGCCACAGCGGCCGCATTTCGATTGGGGCGAAATGCGAAAACACCTGTGTACCTAGATTTAGGTGCACGTTAAAGAACCCCAGGTGGTCCAAATTTGCGGAGTCCCCCACTACGGCGTGCTTTATAATGAGATCGCGGTCTTGGCACGTAAAACTCCATTATTAAAAAAAAAGATTGGCAACACAAAAAAATCTCCCCTCTTGTGCACACTGAAGCCGTAGAAGTGCAAGCATGTACTTAACGTTAGAATAGACAAATGCAAATTAGTGACCTTTTCGTCGTTCTCATAAGTAGATTGATTATTAGCAGCTAATTATCGACAATCAAGAAGAGTGCGTCCGCAAACGGTGAACTCAGTCTTCACTTGGTGTTTTAAGTTCACTAGGGAATACGCAAGGCAGGTGGATATGTGCTACTAATTTTTATAGATGTTCGAAACCTCCACGCTCCCGTAGAAAACGCAGTGAGTGCCCTACCATGAATGAAGTTGACATGTAAAATGTATGCTCGTAACGTCACTGTAATAACTGGTTTTCTGAAGAACAAGAAACTATTCCTGTGCCGAAATGTGGGCCTAAAGAAATATTACTCGATTTTGGAAACTGAACATTGAGCTCCGCTCAAAGCAGTCACATTAATAACATGCACCAGGTAGAAAATATGTAATTTTTATCAATGCTTATTTGCAGGAGTCATTTGCACCCTAGAACACTGCGATGAATCACGCACACAAAAACAACATTGATGTGACCTTTGGCAGCCAGGACGGTCCCCTGGCGGAATCACCATGAGTACTTAAATGTTTACTAAATTTTTTTTGATGAACCACGACAGGTTGTAGCCAAAGGCGATGTATACTCTGAAAATCGAAGGAATTGGGTTTTGTCCCATTCACACGCAACAGTGTTTATGTGCTTAAGAAAAAAAGGGGAAATTAGGTGGTAGTGGAAATCTAATTAAGTGTGGCTATTCTTGGAATTCCTCCCCTGCAAAAGAAGCAATATGTTCTTTACTTGTCATTCCCTATTACTAACGCTAGTTTATATCATGTAGGTCTTTACCACATTTTTAGTGAGTTAAGTAACAGAACGAATAAGACTACCAGAAAATTTCTCAATGATAGTCTCGGCAGCAATAGGCATGTTCATATTTAGAACCGTGTTACTATGGCCGCTTTTTTATCCCTAGCACAGTATAAAATAATTTACCACCAGTACGGTTCATCTCATTTAGGAAGCGTTCTAGTCGGCCAAGCCTTCCTGTGACCAGTTTTGGGAAAACCGACTTGAGCACGTTTCCTGTGGTGCGAAAGAACCACCAGCCGCGAATGAAATTGTGTCACGTGAACTTTAAAAAGTAATGCTGTGCGAGCGTTTCCAAATATCGAACTGCTGAAACTTGCGGCCACTAGGAAGCAATAAAAAAAAACGTTCGTTTGCAAAGAATTTCTGATAATCTTCAGAATGGACAATGACTTTGTCTGCTGACGCGAACTCTATAAAACAAGCTGTAAACCACGAAAGCTGAGTGGAAGCCGTGCTAGGATTCGTGAAACCTTTTAGTAAACACAGAGGATCAACAGAAGTTCTGAGTAGATCATAGATCTGTTTGTAAAACCTGAATGCCACAAAAGTCGCCAAGAACGATGACGAATATTTTACGGTGACAAAAGAAGTCCCAAGGGTGCAAACTTTAAATAAAGTCTATTGTTTAACTTATCGCCTCGTTTTGGAACGCTGCTTCCGGCTCTCAGACAGTTCACACGATCGCTTGTGTCTCGCGAAGTTAACAGCGCGGCACTCGCCATTTCAGCACTCACTGCTCATTATTTAAAGAAAACGCACGGCGTATTCGCAAAAAGCCGGGAAGAGGGTGGAAACGGAAGTGGGAAGGTAAGACTGAACATTTCAATCATTCTTCCTGAATATACGTTGTTTCTTTAAAGGCAACGTCCGGTGCATCGCACCTACTGCTATGCATATATGCTTTTCTTTTGTCGAGGAAATTTGCGTGTACTTCGCTCGAGGCACTTTCCTCTCTCCGTGTTGCTCGAACATATTTCTCTCAGCTGTTCCCCTCTTTTTTTTCCCTCTTCACTGCGCGGCATTCATGATAGCACGATTGTTTCCAAAAATAAACGTTCACAAAGATATAAATAATCTTGCATCTCTGCGCTGCAATTCGCTTTCAATGCTGGGCGCTCTTCATGATAGCAAAATTGTTTCCAAAGATAAACGTTCACGAAGATATTAATAAGCTTGCATCTCTACTCTACAATTCGCTTGCAATTCTGGGCGCTCTTAGTAACGCCAGCTATTCAAGTAGTGGGTATTTAACCCCCGAGTGTTTATCAAAGTAGTATACGAGTCGTGAACATCGGCGAACTGAAAGGAACATTGTCCTATAATTATATCATTGTTCGTTTCCTTTTCGATATAAGTATGCCGAACCCAAGCTTTCTGTCCCATTATGGCAATCATTAGCTTGGTTATTTTAAATTTTAGTTTCAACACATTTTATTCGTTTAGTCAGAAACATTACAAACATTGCATAGAAGCACTAATTCACGGAATTTAGAAGCCTCAAAAAAATGTTCAATTCTGGGGTTTTACGTGCCAGACCCGTGATCTGATTGTGATCTGATCTGACTGGAAGATTCCGGATGAATGTTGACCACATGGGGTTATTTACCATGCACCAAACGGACAGCACACAAGCATTTGTTTCAGTTCTACTCCCATGTGGATGCAGCCAGCCGCGGCCATGCAGGATCGAACCTTTGACGTGGTGCTCAGCAGCGGAACACCGTAGTTACTGGGCCGCCGCAGCAGACCATCAAAAATGAGGACAATAGCCTGAAGTCTAGAAAACGCATTCATATAATGAAACAAGGTTGGCTCTTTCACCAGTGGTGCGTATAAAAACGCCTAGTCACGTAAGAACATTGCTACGACTATCAAAGCACGACTACACACTGACGCCGCGAATCTGTTCTATATTCTATCTCCGAATTTCTCTTTAGCGTTGTTGGTGCGCAATAATGAATCTTGCGACACATAGAGCGAAATGCGCAATCTGATTTTGACGTGCAACGTGCTTGTAGGATTGCGACGATACACATGTCACTGCTTTCTTCAAAAACTAGCTGTTCGTCTCTGAAGGCGTAAAAAGTATTCCGCTTTCTCAAAGCTTGCTCAAAGAAACTAAAATTCTGCAGCAGGAAAAGTCAAGTTGAGTCAAATTAAATATAGAATTTGACTTAATTTCAGCACAATAGAGGTCTCGTATACACTTATCAGTATAAGTGCAGAATAGCTACAGCCACACAAATTTTGTATGTTTCAATCATGTTTGCATTCTAGGATATGTATCAAGGTTAATCTTTAAATAATTCCCCGTTACCAAAATTGTCAAACTCAGAACCTATATTCCGACTGCATAGAAAACATTGCACCACTGTTATTTCTATTTATGGCTTTAAACTTAGAAAAGAAGCAATATGATGATAAAGAAAACGCTGACTATCCCGGCTAATATCTTTCATATTGAGATGCTGACAGTAAATAGCAAGTACTTCCTAATCGTCGCTGACTAATGCCTTTCCCATTTTCGAGGAATAGGAAGGGAAGGCTTATAGCACTTAAACCTCTTGTAACAAACACTGCGGTCATTCATGCAGATTGGTGTCCCGGATTTCGTGAAGAAGTTCACAATGGAGGCTGGTGAATCTTTACCATTTGCATGTGAAAACGTTAGTTCATTTCCGCCATTCGTTTACTCGATAGCTTTCTCAGCACCTTAGGCCCTCTTGTACATAGCATTAGGGCACCGAAGAAACTTCCCCATCTAAACAACTTCCATGAAGGCCGGCCACACATGGGGAAGAACGGCAACGTCTCTGGTGCGCTAAAACAAGCTACGCAGTAAACAGGACAGCGTAACAGCAAACATGCCGAAGGGCCACATGAACAAACAAACATGTCCCGCACGACCACGAAAACACTGTCCCAAAGCTCCGAGGCAAACCATAGGGGTAACATGAAGCGTACAACCCTGCAGAAAAACATCACTAAGAAAACAGCTTGGCAAGCTAGTTTTTCCGGAAACATATATGCGATTTGTTAATATTTGAGGCGCGCATGTTTACTCATAATCTAAAACTGGGCCTCTCCGCCTTCATATGTTTTCATACACTTGTAATAAACGATAAACGCAGCAAAGATAGAGGCGAGTCGGTGGCAGCTAGAGAGCGGAAGCCTTTTTCAACGTCATCCTTCTTTTCTAGATATCCATTTATCAGTCCGGAAGGTTATTTTCAAGGGAGTATTCCTATGAGGTGACCTGAAAAAAAAAAACAGAACAAGTTAGTGATAGCTGCTGCTCCAACTTCAATAACCGTAGAAGTGATTTTAAATCTTTATGCTTTAGTACCGCATTTGTTTATTCCAATGTCACTGCTTCTATTTGTGAAGACGACATACAAATAAATGCATTGACTTCCTCATAGAAACTGAGCCACGTTTCGTATATTTGTCACTGTTCAGTTTGCTTATGTGGCACGAGAGGCATGGCCAAATCTTAAAAGGGAGTGGAAACACAAAGAAACGGATTGGAGTAATGAATCATTGTTGATGGCCTGCTTTGACTATTCTCATTAAAAACCCGCTTGCGGTGTCGTACTCTTGAAATCTCGAAAGTATGTATTATGTAAAACAAACGTTCTCCTCATTGGAATGTGACAGCTCTTGGTTGAACAGTATAATGCCATAGAGTAACCGCCGGGCTATGTGAGGCACTACATTGGAAAACTCCATCTTATTGTTGACGGAATGAGCGTTTCCTGACTCGAGTTATAATGAGTGGACAAAGCTAATTGGCTCTTTTTATTGTCGTGGAGATGCCTGGAATGTTTACTGAACGGAGAACACAATACGAACACTGCGTACACGGCCAATCTATTTGACCTATTTTCACATGTAAATATTCCGTTAACTAGAACGAGCATTGTTAAAAAAGAAACAAAGACAGTGTAGCAGTCGAATCAATTTCTTTTTCTGTCATGACCAAGATGCACAATGTGCAAAGTACAGTGGCCTGTACAGTATATTTTCAGTGATATTGTCATGAAGCTGCTGCACTTAGCAGGATTACGCTGAGCGAGAATCCAGTGTGACAGGCATTCAAGTGCCTTCAGGCTTCCCAAGTTCCGTGTGTCTTGTGTGTTGACACGCCGTGGGCTGTACTCATCCTGCGCGGGAGGTTCGTTAACCAAAGACGAGTTGCCATTACGAAAGGGCACGGCACAGGAAAGCGGAACGGTTGATGGCCCATTCCCAAGACCAGACACTAAGCTGTCTATATATATCTAGCTAACGTGCGTAGAGCCCCAAAAGAAGTTATCTGCAGAGAGAAAATGGTTTGCGGCTGTGGTAGTACGCTTGATTGAATGGACACTGATGGGTACAGATAGACAATTTTATCCACAGCAAGCACTGCCTGCTTGGCAGACGGCCACTAGTAGCATGTACTATCATGCCCGTCATGCAGAGCTCAGGTGTGCCTTAATTGGCATTTCCTTATTTCCGACAGTTCTTTTATTTCACTTAGGGCCAAATTTATATATATATATATATATATATATATATATATAGACTGACACTGGAAGTTACCTTGAGGTATTTAGACAACAGACCCCTGTCGGAGGACCTCCTGTTAGGCGCATGCCCAAAGAGTTGGCGGACGATAAAGGCAATGCGTGCTCTTTCACGTTTCTTAGGCGACACGGGCTTGGGGCGCTATAACGTAAAGCTATTCTGAACTTTTCTATTCGAATTCTGCAATCAGCCCACCACGATTGGTCAAGACATTTTCGGACAACTCCCAACTTCGCCTGTCTGTCACGCGACGTCACAAAAACCGCGATAGCTCCCCATCTGATATAACGTGTACACACTGATTATGCATGATTAAACAACACAAAAGAAAAATAATTATTCCTGATTCGCGACTTTTCACCATTAGCCCTCTGCTATTGGTCCAATGTTTTCGGGCTGCGCCCACTTCGCCTGATTGTCACGCAACCTCACAAAACCGCAGAACTCACCGCGTCAAAGTGACGTGTACGCGAAAAAAATGCAATAATATGCCGAACAAAACGAAAAATTTTTCAGAATAGACAGAGACTGCCCCATTCCGAAAGGAATAGAAGATGGCTGCCAGTCAATCACTTAGGCGCTCGCTACTCGCACCAGCTGGTGAGCATGTATTTATTTGCGCATGATAAACCTTTTTGCGTAGCAGTAAAACGTTATCGAGCCCTTTTGGCACGTATAAGACATCGCTCTGCCAGTTCTTCTTACTGAGGATCCGTTTTAGGGGCATTCTTATCCTTCCGTTGCATGCCGCTGTGATTTTCGACCAGCCATCGCAAGCTAAGTAAGGCGAAGCGGACCAATCGGAGAAGCCGGCACCACACTCTTCATGCGGTTATTTATTTTCACTGTGCAGACTCGGCCCCATCGAAACCCTCTCCACTAGAGCGTGCTCCTCGCCTCTTGTCAGCCAATTAGATAACAAACACCTCTCAGTGCAGGCAGTGTTATTCGTTTCAAAAGCGAACAAAGGTGACCTCCTATAAACGAGGACTGTTTGATTGGGTTGTTCAGACAACGCTGTGGGTCACCGCCCGATGCTTGCGTCGGTGATTACGTAAATTTGACGTCAGGAGTATGGAATAAAAACAGTTTGTAAGAGCCTTAAGTTATAGCGCCCCTGGACTCGTACTTGTGATAGTAACATTTATGCGATGCGTTCTTTCACCTCGTTTTCTCCGATTATCATCCCCTATTATGACCCTCTTTCTTCCCCTCTTCCATTCCTTTACGTAGGAGTAGCAGGACAGATACTCCATTTTCCGGCTGACCGCTCTACATTTTCAATCAATAAACTACGTCTTCTTCATCTTCCTGAATTCGAAAACCAGCCTGGGAGCATCATTGTTGCAGACTGTCGTCAATCGCATCTGAGAAAATGCACTGAGTATGCACATATTTTTCAAGAATAGATTACGGCTTAACGCCGCTTATTACGTCGGAAGCATTTGCGGCATTTTTCCGACAAGTTCGAACTCTCGCACTTATTGCAGTACTGGCCTTGCTCTAGAGTGACTGTCCTACTGAATCATCATCAGCAGCAGCAGCCTATATTTATGTCCACTGCAGGACGAAAGCCTCTCCTGCGATCCCCAATTACCCTTCTCTTGCGCTAGCTGATTCCAACTTGCACCCGCAAATTTCCTCACTTCATCACACCACCTAGTTTTCTGCCATCCTCGACTGCGCTTCCCTTCTCTTGGTATCCATTCTGTAACCCTAATGGTCCACCGGTTATCCATCCTATGCATTACATGGCCTGCCCAGCTCCACTTTTTCCGCTTAATGTCAACTAGAATATCGGCTATCTCCGTTTGTTCTCTGATCCACAAAGCTCTCTTCCTGTCTCTTAACGTTAGGCCTGACATTTTTCGTTCCATCGCTCTTTGTGGGGTCCTTAACTTGTTCTCGACCTTCTTTGTTAACCTCCAAATTTCTGCTCCATATGTTAGCACCGGTAGAATCCAACGATTGTACACTTTTTTTTCAACGACAGTGGTAAGCTCCCTGTCAGGACTTGGCAATGCCTGCCGTAGGAACTCCAACCCAATTTTATTCTTCTGTAACTTTCTTTCTCACGATCAGGGTCCCCTGTGGGTAATTGACCTAGATAGACGTACACCTTTACAGACTCTAGAGGCTGACGGGCGATCCCGAATTCTTGTTCCCTTGCCAGGCTATTGAACATTATATTTGTCTTCAGAATATTGATCTTCAACCCCACTCTTACACTTTCTCGGCTAAGGTTCCCAATCATTTGCTGTAATTCGTCCCCGTTGTTGCTGAATTGGACAATGCCACCTGCAAACCAAAGGTTGCTGAGATATTCGCCGTTGATCCTCACTCCTAAGCCTTCCCAGTCTAAGAGCTTGAATACTTCTTCTAAGCATGCAGTGAACAGCATTGGAGAGATTGCGTCTCCTTGCTTCACCCCTTTCTGGATAGGTAACTACTTTCTACTTTTCTTGTGGAGAACTAAGGTAGCTGTGGAATCCTTGTAGATATTTGCCAAGATATTCACGTATGCCTCCTGTACTCCTTGATTCCGCAATGCCTCGATGACTGCTGGCATCTCTACTGAATCAAATGCCTTTTCATATTCTATGAAACCCATATAGAAAGGTTGATTGTACTCCGCAGATTTATCGATTACCTGATTGATCACATAGGTGTGATCCATCGTAGAATATCCTTTCCTGAAGCCAGCCTGTTCTCTTGGTTGACTGAAGTCAAGTGTAGCCTTGATTCAATTAGAAATTGTCCTGGTGTATATTATATACAATACTGAAAGCAAGCTCATGGGTCTATAATTCTTCAATTCTTTAACGTCTCCCTTCTTCTGGATGAGTTTAATGTTGGCGTTATTCCAGCTTTGTGGTGCACTTGAAATCGTGAGGCATTGCGTATAAAGGGCCGCAAACTTTTCAAGCATGATATCTCCGCCCTCTTTGATTAAATCGACTGTTATTCTATGTTCTCCAGCAGCTTTTGCCCGGTTCATGTCTTGCAAGTCCCTTCTAACTTCATCTCTAGTTAAAGAAGGAGCCTCTCTATCCTGTTCATCAGTAGTTAGAATGAGAGTAGCTTGGCTGCTCTAGTCGCTGTACAGGTCAGTATAGAATTGTTCCGCTGCTTTTGCTATGTCATCAAAATTGCTGATGATATTACCCTGCTTATCTTTCAGTGCATACATCTTGCGTTGTCCTATGCCAAGTTTTCTTCTCACTGATTTCATGCTGCGTCAATATTTTACTGCTTCATCAATCTTTTCCACGTTATAATTTCGAATGTCGCTTACTTTGTTCTTGTTGATCATTTTTGAAAGTTCAGCGAATTCAATCTGGTCTTTTGAGTTTGACACTTTCATGCTTTGTCGTTTCTTTATTAGGTCATTTGCTACTTGGGAGAGCTTACCTACTGGTTGCCTTGGTGCCTTACCTCCAACTTCAATTGCTGCTTCTGAGATCAGCCTATTTACGGTTTCATTCGTTACCTCTATGTTGTCTTCATCTTGCTGTTCTAAAGCTGCATATTGGTGTGCTAGCACCAGCCTGAATTGGTATGCTTTTACCCTTACTGCGTCTAGGTTGGCCTGTTTCTTCTTGACTAATGTTATTCTTTCTCTCTTGAAATTGAGATAAATCCTAGACCTCACTAGACCAAATTTATATATATATATATATATATATATATATATATATATTCCAATTAAGGGAGCAGTGAAAATCGATTGCAGTGGGAGACGTCTGCCGCCAACCGGTCTGGCAATGCAAGCTCGACGCAACTTTCGTCGAATAAGTAGACACAAATTTGTGTGCTAACGCAAGACATACGACGTGCCATGGAGCACAGAAGGCTCGATAAGAATAGTTGCTTCAAAACTGCTCAACTGCAAAGTTTTGGGCCTACTGGAGAATGCGCTCTCAACCCGAGAGCATTGCGCCCGGGAGTCACACCAAATAATGAAGTGGACAGCGTTCGAACAAGGGATGTTACTGGAGGCAATTTCAGGACAAATGAGCTTCTAGGTCTCTGTGCCAAAACGTTGGCTTCTGCAACATTCATTGTTAGGCCACTGTTCATCCCTTCAAACCTCAATTTTCCTATATCAACATCCGTTTTGACCAGATAATGAAGAAAGGCGCAAATCAAGTTGTATGTTTACATTCGTTTGTATGCCATTTATCACATCTTGTATATTTTCAATCACTGTTCTATGTAAATATTCTCGTGTTGTCGCCGCATACAATATCAGACTTGGAGCAGAAATATATTTTTTTGCTCGACAATAAAGTGTTCGACAAAAATACATAATAATTTACCTGTCCGCTGAAGGGTAACAGAAGTGTCCTTACGCGTTAGAGACAATTTCACTTCGTGCGACATCCTTGAAAGCCTCATAGTGTTATGGCCATGGCACCAACAATGCAGTTGGCCGAAAGTAGGCGAACATGGGACTTCTAAGGATTGATGGAAACGCTATCCAAATAATATTTAACCGAGCGCAAATGACCAGGTGCCGTAACCCCGGCTCAGAAAAGCTTTTGTGCGGGAAAAGTGTTTGAAAGAAGGGATTTTGATCGGTCGTGATAGCCCGATATATAACATCCGTGGCCGTCCATGAATTAGCACAAAATGTGCTGTGAGTCAGCTCCAGATTTGCCTTGAGTTATGTTTAATGTCATTCGCCAACCCGTATTGGAAGCACAACCTAGTAATCTGGCTCGAAGTCGCAGTTTCACACACAATATCGTTCTGCTGAGCGGCAGTACAGAGTTGAGGAACTTTATGTAGAATTAGAAGTAAGAAGATTGCCCTGCGACTTGTCACGTGCCATTTTTTGTGCTTTGCGGCATTTCTTTCAGGCTTGAAAAAAACGTTTGTCTAGCACGTATTGAGCAACACAAACATGGATCGGGCATTCTAAATGCGTAAGCACTTCTATGCCTGCCCAACGAGGAGACCCGTGCGTCCGTCCCTCTGTCCGCCCGTCCATCCGTCCGTGACGTAGGACGATCGCTTTCAAGATAGGGCCTGCAGCATCGAGTGAAGTCACCTTCGTGCTGCCTCTTTGCTGCAACGCGAACTAAGTGGCGAGAATACAGCGGAGACGATGCTATCAGCCCTCGGCGCCCTCTGTGCCCATCGCAGATCGCTTTCAAGGTGGGGCTCAAGCGGCCGCGCTATATTCGCAGCCGCCACCGGAGCACGGTTGATGACGATTGATAATGGTTAGACGCGGATGGGTTAGGCGCTAGAGAGCGATAACGGCTTATAATCACCGGAACGTCATCGGCGCACCTGGCACCGCCACCTGCAGTAGTTTGGTTGCGTCATCGATTCACTTTGCGTCGCCGTCCGCAGCAGTTAGTGTCGCCGCAGGGCTGTCCTTTATACTGGTACGATCAAGTTTCATAACATTGATAATGACACCGGGCTTCGTGGAGATGAGCAAGTGGCACAATGCTTACGCATATTTAGACAACTGCCTGAGGAATTGCTGCTTGAATTTTCTTTCAGGAAAGTCTACAATTTTTTCATCGACACTTTTGCGCTGATTGTAATATTTATTCAGTTGACAAATAACAATAACTAATCATTTCACTAGGCGAAATACAAAAAATAGTCAGTTTTTCCAAGCGACGGCAAACAACGTTACCTCGATTCTATCCAGCTACAACGCACTTGCACGTTTTTAAATTTTGGGGCTAGTTACGTGGGACACATGGTATGACGCCTTAATTTTCTTTTCATAGTGACTGGGAGCGCCATGTATAATGTGCATGTGCTATTTCTTTACACCTCCTGCTTTATGTCAGCCTTGTCTTCGATTTGTAAGTTGTTACGTGTCCTCCACGTAACAACTTACCGAAAGCATCGTCAGGAGAAACAACAATAATTCGTGGCAGAAAAATGGTCCAAGAAAATTTATTACTTAGCATTAACACAGATAATTTGCGAGGACAACTTGGTTGAATTTTTCTTATCTGCGGAGCAATGCCGTGAAAAGTCATTCCTGCTGCTCTTATGCTTAATCAGGCTCTCTAAAAGTCTTCCTCGAACTACACGCCGGCGATAAATCTCTCCAAGCGGGCCCCTTTCTAACCGACCCCACCTTTACCGATTTCGTATCTCGCTTTCACCTGCGCGGCTCATTCCTGCCGGTGCGCATTAATCAAACGCGTTCATTAGGGCAGCTCCTAACTGCGGAGCTAGTGAGTCTCCTGATTAACGCCCGTCTGCGAAATCGGCAAATTATGGCGTGCTGAACGTTCGTACTGCAGCGACAGATCTCCTCCACAAGCCGAACGGGTAAGTCATGTCTAGCGTTTGACTTCCTCTGTTGACAACTATGCTTGGTAGAGAACCTGTGCGCGCAATACCGATGAATGTTAGCTCATTCACTCCTGTCGTCTGAATGGCGGCGATAGCTGGGCAATCTAGTGAAAGCACCGACCTTATAACATGCATGAGGTAACACGTGTTCATGCTCGCACATCAATAGCTTTTCAAGCTTTTCAGCGCTAGACACTCAATGACAGTCATAGTAGTGTGGAAATAGGTTCACCAGTATACGAGTACACTGTATTTTACAGTTGGAAAATTGGAATCAATGAAACAAGAGGAGCCTGTGCGCACACCCAAGGTCACGTACATGCCGAATGACAGCATTTGTAAGGCTTAATGATGTTTTTTATTATTATTATTGCAGTAGCATTACAGGTGCACTTCATCCACTTTGTAGGTATCACGTTCCTCAGACAAAAAATATGGGATAATCCTGAAGGCGTGTTGTCCAACAGAGCGCCTCAATAAGTTATAGCTGTCACGACTGGAAGAATGCGAGAAACTGGCTTGCGGCGCATGCGCCAGACGTTTCAAAGAGCAACATTGACACGAGAGAAGCATGCACGTGATCGTGACTTAGTAGCTAGAGCATTGAAGTGGAGTGCTGGAAGACGTAGGTTCAATACCACCATCGTTCAAGCATTAAAATAATAGGCAGACTTCACCCGAGTTGGAGGTATCAAAGAGAAAACCCGAGGTGTGCGTAGCATACGCGAACATGTCACAGTGTGCACGAAATGGCAAGTTTATGAGAGATACGAGGTATGGAAACGACATTTCGATAAATGAGAGTGTGCAAGGTCGCCCTAGGTGCGCGCGAGCGCAGCTTTCGTGACGTCACCATCGCCACATTCTAAGTATCCTATCGCATACTAAAGTGTTAGCGGTTCTAACTTATGGCCGAGTTTTTAACGGCATTAAAACAAAATAAGTGGGCTTAGTCACTTCTCAAAGTGGACGGATACTTCATTCCAGTTGGAAGCATGAAAGGAACTTCGCGTTATGCGGATAAAATAAAAACCGAAGATAAGCAGTAGGAGGGGGGGGGGGGGGGGCAATGTTCTTTTAGTGTAAAACTTCGAGTGACTAATAGCAGCGGTGAAAAATGATAGAGGCCCTGCGGAATTGCACGCAGTTTGTCCCTGTCAAGATACATGGTGTTGCCGCTGCGGGGGGCAAGCGTAGGCAGATAAGCAATGTTGAAGTACACCGAGATGACAGCGATGAAGCGGTGGTGCCTGTCTTTGTTTAACAAGACTGGCGGATAATTTGCGTCAAAACAGCGCGGCCAGAGAGAGACTGATATCAAACGAGGGGTTCTCAGAAGGGGCTTTAATTGATGTCATGCATCTTGAACATATTATGGTGGAATATATCCCGTTAGAGAATATCAATAAAAGATTAAAAAAGGAAAATGAAACTAATTGTTTGACTGACGCCGTTTCTCTAATAGGTCTGCAATTCGGAGCTAATTTATTATTTATGCTTGAAGCAGTGGAAGGCTGCTTTTCAACGTGAATATTGTGCCTTCAAAGAAGCTGTATTGCCCTGCTCTCGAGATGGTCATTCCATTGAAATTCTTGTGCCTCAATTCAATCAGCGTCAGGAACTGACACACAGAATTAGTATGAGAGAGCTTAGAGCCACACACCGCTACTAAAATAGTTTGAAAAGGCGCAGAAACCCACATATTCGTCATGTATTGTCTTCATTCATAGGAAATGATTCCTATAGTTGTTACGTGGAGAGGATGCTGCTGTTCTCCGAAGTAATACGAAATCTTTCACAGCGCCTATCTGTGATCGTTCAATGTGTAGTTTAATTATTGTGGTGTACTAAAAGCCGCAGTTTAGCCCAAAAGGCAAGAAAATATTGATAACAGTAGCAAAGTATTACACAACACGATCTAAGGCTCGTAATTTTAGCGGCCACTAAAGTTGAAATGAACATTTTCTTAGTACTTAAATTCGGCATAATTCCCGGTCGCAGAGGCAAACATGAACAGATCTCACTCGGTGACCAAGAGCAGTCACTGTCAGAACACTGGCCTGATAAAGTGTGCAGAGTGGAGCGAACGCTTCTGCTGCTTGTACCGTCAATGTATCTCGCAAACATGACGCAACCTCTAGCGCATGGCATGCGCGAATGCAGCAGAAATGCAGCTACCAGCCATCTCGGCCCGGTCAGGCTTTGAACGTGTCGAATATTACCTCGAAGATAAAGCACGGGCAGCTCACGGCCAGGCTATAATAGTAGATGGGTGCTCACCTGCCTCCCTTCCCTCTCCCACTTTGCACTCGCTTTTATCACTGACCTACAACATTGGGCGCGCATCAACTCACCATCCTTCTCGGTTCACCGTCCGAAACTCGCACCCACAGCCTACGGCGTGCGGGGAGCGATAGGATGTTGTCGCAATTGGACTTAATACGGAACCTCACGGCGACGACAGCGAAAAGGCACATGCATTGCCCATATACTCGTCATCACAATGAAAAAGACAGAACAAGTCGTGAGCCATTCCACTCTGTGAGGGTGGATGACCAGCGAAGCTATTTAGCACACAACGCAGAGCACACGACTTGCGTCGTCTTGCATGGCGAGCAGCTTGCGGCTGGCCTCTCGGGGACGATCTTCATCGGTGTAAGCCGCCCGCCGCCGCCGGTTTCATTCTCGCATCTGTTCTCGCATCAGGCGCGCTGCTTCTCGGGAGTGCGCACTATACGCGGCCTCCCCTCTACGACGAGAGAAGTAAAATTCAAAATGGAGAACGGTAGCTTGTCTTGCCGGCAACGCACGACGGTGCCGCCACCCCGGGAGAGCGGAAGGAAACTAGCCACGCACGAGGTTGGAACGACGAGAAAGAGAGGGTTGTGTTGACGTAGACATGGCCGACGTGGGCCGCACAGCGATAAATCTTTGAGAAACCTGTATTATGTACCAACGAGTCTACAGATCTTTAAATGGTGCCTATTGATAACTAATTTACTCAAAATGCATATCTAAGTGATGAGACGTGTAAGGGTTTGGCTTGGAATGAAGCGATCTTACATCAAATTAGGGACCTAATTTCTGCTTACGGAGTTTAAAAATCGAAGGAACCCTAGCCATATGCAGCTTTGCTGTAAAACAGAAAACTGCCAATAAGTAGTTTAAAGTTATCCCGCAAAATTACAAGTAACATTACAATAATTTTTCACGAGGGAACAGAGGAGGAAGTTCTCAAGCTCACTTCAACCACACAAAACTCGTGAATAGCCGGGAAATTCTACGGCCGGACTTGCACAAATAAAACACGTTCATTCATGCAGGCGGACTTCCGTGCATATTCCGCACACCATCGTTTTCAAGGGCAACCTTATGACCCGCGGAAATTCATTGTGGAAGTTGGAGCAGAGAGCCTACAATTGAAGTTCAATTTGACATCTGCAGTTAAGCTTAATCTTCGCAGTCCTGCATTACGTGCCAAAGCGAAGTAGCGTGCAAGATAGCGTTTTCTTAATTGATTACTACGTGCCCTCGGCCAGTACCGCCTGGAGAGGGTTTCTTGCGTGCCCCTTCTGCCAATATTTTACAGGCTTCTTATTACAGGTGGTAGTTTACGGTATATGGTATACAATTTTTTTTATAAATGAGTGACTCATATGTTTACTTTCGTGACGCTCTATTCAATGCATGACTGCACAATACCGGCAATTAAAATTGTTTATGACATCAATATCTTGCTTGCGTAGATCCATTAGGTTCAATATAAGTGCATAAAAATAAAACTATAATGATGTAACTTCCACTCAAGCATTAAACTCACACAACAACTTAAAGAGACGCACCAATTATCGTTAATGCCGTTTAGTGTGTATGTACTTTTTGAAACAAACTGCGGATGTGTTGGAGAAAAGTTTTCCGAGATATCTTGAATTCACTAAGATAGACGACGTCGTACGTGCATCAGCAATGTTCTTATAAATTTTCGCACAGCCTTTGAACAAATTTGTGATTCTGGTTTAAAAGATTGAGATAAGTTGCTTTGAGTTTGGAATGTTCAGGCCTGCATTTAACGTCATAATTTAAAGAGAAACATGCTACAAAGCACTGACAGGATCCTTAATAAACAGAAAAGCCTAACAAAGCCTCCACCCTCTCCCGGCCCTATGTAGGACATGAAATAAAACATCCCGGTCTAGAAAACATTTTGGTAGGCAGAAGCGCAAGTGAGCTGTAACGGGTGTGTGCCTTGCTGCTAACACATCGTAAACTGCAAAGTGGACCAGGGCTGCTGAACAAGCACGAGCGTCAGTACGCCTAGACTGCCATCGGTTGATTGGCAAGCGCCTAACAAATCTCCCTGAGGCGGATGCACAGACCGCGTTTGCAGGGCTACTGGGGTAAGATGGGGGAATCGCGTAAAAATGTATCCAGGTGCATTTGATGTATACGGATTCTGTTGTGTCATATGTGTGTATATGGAATAAAAATTGCGCAGGTTCCTGCAAAGCTCTGATAGATCTAAACGATGGGAAGCGGGCAGGGAGGTGTGCTGTATTTTCAGCATGCGCGCTCAAATTGGTTGAAGAAAGTGTTCGCTTACCATGCTAAGGAGTCATTGACAGGCTTGATGGTTGCTGTAAAGAAAGCGCACTTGTGAACACACAAAAGGAAACAAACGCGTCCACTGAATTTCCACTAAAGGTTTATTGCTGTTTGTCGCGCAAATAGTGTTTTGCAGAATCTGCGAAATATAGGCCGGAAGACTATTGTGGATGTACTTTTCACCAATGCGGATGCCCACGCTATTCAGGATAGTACACATGGCAAAATTCCAAAAATAGCGGTCTAATCAAGCTCAAGAGTCCTTACGTCAAATGTGCCGAGCAGCTGTGTGTTCGATTACGCCGGTCTGCAACAAAGTATATGTTGGCCAGGCCACAAGATTTCGCAGCAGCAGACTGACGAAGCACACGTTACCATTGCTCGAAAAGATTCCGGTTACCTGACTTTTCGTTGCAGAGACTGCGGCTGCTTACTCAAACTAGACAAGGAGAGAGAGAGACAGAAGAAATGGAAAAGGCAGGGAGGTTAACCAGAAAGGAAAATCAGGTCTGCAATCCCAAGCTGGGTAATGGGGGCGGGGGTAAAAAGGTAGGGAAGTAGATAGAAAGAAAGAGACAGGAAGCACAGATACACGATCACTGCCGGTCACTGTCACCACTGACTACCACAGCACAGAATCATGTGCAGGACAACGAGCACCAATTTCACCACCTGGGCTGGTATATTGCACTTAGGTACTGTAACAGTGCCTTCATCGTCCTCAGCTGCAATGGCTTATCAGGTCTGCATTCCAAAATGATTTGTTCTGATAATGGTCTTTAAATGAAAGCGCGCTAGCGCGATTGCGAGCGATCGTCTCAGTACAGTGGTGCAAAGACACAAAGGATGTGTTAAAGAAACTCCTCGTCACCACAGTCTTCACACGGGACGTTGTCGGTCCATCTGATGCGAAAAGCTAAAGACTTCGTAAAAGCCACTCCAAGTCATAGCCGACAAAGCAGCGCAGTGACGTCTGCTGTCGCGCTTGTGGGAACACGACTAGAAACCGTTTTAGGCATAAAAAATAAAACACGGACAACAGCACTGCAGATCCCAAGTTTGTGCGGCCGGTTGAATTAAAAACTTAGGGTGTTCCACGTGAAGAACGTGATATCCCGTGCGATAATTGAAAGTTCTCTAGTGACATCTGACCCTGATAATGGTATTCACTGCTCTTTGCTGCCTTGAATAACTGACCGGGCAGCTTTAACGGCGTTCTCATTAGCTAAGACGTCGCATTCACTTGGAAGTCACTGGAATGTCACGTGGTACCCTTTCTTGGCCAAGGTAACAAGTTCTTGAGTCTTGAATACCAGTTGCTCATGTGGTCCACGCCCCAGGGCTGTTAGCAGAGAGTACCGTGCAGCATTTAGGTTCCTGAATGTATCGCCTACTTGCGTCATTAGATTTTTTTACTCTTGTGGTTAGGATTGTGGCCTTAAGATGTTATTCCTTGGATGTACGCCTCTAATACCCCTCCCCCACTCCCACCCCAGCCCACTCCCCTCATTTCACCTGCGCGGACATTGTATTCAAGCATGAACATAAACGCCTCTCGCAAAGCAAAAAAAAAAAAACATTTAGTTGCTGTTTAGTGCTCGAGTTTGTCTGCTTTTGTGCTTGTTGGTCTCTCCACACCCCAGGTGAAAGGCCTTAACAACAATAATGTTGTTAAGGCTCGGCAAGAGAAACCTTCTTCAGTGCTTTACGTTTCAAGTTTGCTTACGTTGCACGGCGAAATTCTCAGTGGGTAGTAGGTCCAAGATTGACCTGCTACTGACGGTGCATGTTTTTTTTTTCGCCATTATTTTTCACAGCCGTCTAATAAGCAGTCTCGCGTCTCCTAATTTCTTTGCCCTTTTCTCGTGTTCAAAGCCGCAGTCGCTTCACTGCGATGTCAGCACTGTTGGCGAAGGCCTGCTGCCATGGCAGTGTATGCACAACTTTGGGGATGTTCCCTGATTTTGATAAGGCTAAAACCTGAAGCCTCGCTTCAAGGAGCTTCACGGATACGTTTATCTTTCGTCTATAGTTCCGGCGTCCTCATAATTGCAACTTTTGCCATTAATGCTGCTTGTGGTCATGGCATAGATGGTGGAGTAAATAAGTATGAGAAAGTAAGGGAGCCCATGAGACGTGCACAAGCGCGTGGACATAGAGACAAGTTCTCCCGCTTTATTCATACTGTCGCTGTAGAAATTGTTTACCAATAGTGTTATCTATGTGTACTTCTGACTCGCTGTGGTGGAGTAGTCGAGATTAAGTACTGGTAGAACTGCCCGTGTGCGCTACTGGTGCTTCCAATGTGCAGGTCATGTGTCGAAACACGAAGAAATCTAGGGAGCTTCGTTCAAATGGGCAAATTCTTAATAGACCTAGAAATTAAGGCTTTATATGTGAACCAATCGTTTGCCGGATAACACGCAGATTCCCCAGAGGATCTTGTTTCGACCAAGAATACCGATGTGTTGCGCATTTTGAATAAAGAGAGACGTAACCTCGCCTTGACGAACCACGCTTCCTAATGAAGCATTTCCGGCAACGGAGGCCCAGCGCTTCGTTCTCAGCAAAAATTGCTCCTTTATTGGCTATCCAAAGTTGCTCACTCGTTAGGCACCCTGTGCACGCACCAAAGTACGTATTACAAGGAAGCCGCATAGATTGGATGGTACGAAATCAGCTGGAATTCAAGGAGCCGATGCTAAGCAGCAGAAGTCCGGTAATTTGGTACGCAATATAAAAAAGAAGAAACCATTGCCGTAATGAACTCAGTCATCGCCGAGTTTAGATGCATGAGAAGAAAGGCAATGCGAATAAAAGCTCTGGGTAGGATCCCTTCTAAAACCCAATATCTAAGCTCGTCACGTACTAATATACATAAAACCACTGTAACTAGGCACTCCTTCCTCCTTCTCCTCATCCCCCGTTTGTATCCCTGCAAGTAATGTTAGAGTAGAGTAATGATTAATACACTGCGTCATATATAATCCAATATTTAGCAGTTGTGACTGTAACACAAAAGTGGAGGTGGTTTAAAGAAATGGGGTCATTGAAATTCATTGAAAATAAAATGAATTCCGTTTCCATTTACGAAACGTGCAGCCTGAATAGAATGAGAAAGAGTCGTAGGCCGAAATTATAAAACAATTAAATGGACGCTGAGCATACACACATTTAGGCGCTCCCTCCGACACCATAGCCGCAATCCTGACAATGAACAGAAAAATGACCGTCTCACTATTTCTTGACTTTCAGATTGTGATCTCGGACATCAAAATAAATATTGTTATGTCGAGAGGCCTATTACTCAGACATAAGTCCTTTGCTTTCTTTCTTTGAACTTTCGCAGCAGCTGCTAATGCAGCTGTATTGTCTGTGAACTTCCGTTGAATGTTGTGACACACTGCAGTTACTACAGGATTACTTCTGTTGAACTAGCAAATAGGAAGGACATTATTCTGCCTTATAATAACTTGAAATAAGCACATCCGTGTTTGACCATGTACGTATACTAGAAAAAAAAAACCCGCAAAAGCACTCTGTACAGATGGTTAACCAGCGAAGCTGAAACTTGCGGCCTCGCTGTTTAGCAGTGGTACTGAAGTACTAAAGTGCCAAACAGACGACACAAGAAGAGACACGGGCGAACCCTTGCTCATTCGTGTCTCTTCTTGAGTCGTCTGTTTGGCGCTTTAAGTGACATGCACCAACTAGCCCAACAAAAAGTTTAGCAGTGGGTTAATGCCGACGCTGTATTGAAGCATTTCTCAATTATTGGTTACATGTTTGTGTTTCTAGTGGTACGCAAGCGCCAATGGCGGGCGGATGCTGCTAACCACGACGCCGAGCTAACTCGAGATATCGAACGCATGCGACAACGGCGAGCCGAGGAGCCGGCGTTGCGGACAGAGCAGGTACGACGCAGAGAAGACGTCACTAACAGCGCTGCCAATGGCGCGCGCGCTTGGGTGCGACGTAGAGAACGACGTAGCAGACGGCGTAGCCAATGGAGACGTTTAGCGAAACATGGGACAAACGGTTTTTTGTTTCGCATAGCCATATACAGCTTTCGCTGTAAAAACATCGTCGACGGCAAAGCTACTACCATACTGTTATATTACCTATAGGATAGATGCGTTAAGGACGCGGGACATACTTTATGAATGACGCTACCTTGCTCCAAAGGTTTTTCCGGAATTTCCGAGATTTATCACTGTCGTTTTGATGTGATACAGAAACGCGCTGTCTTTGGTTCAATTTAAATTGTGTATAACATAATTAACAGAGAGCGTCAAAGTAAACTTAACTCAATTTGGATTTCATGCAATCAGGAGCATCTGCCCCACTGCAGGTCTATCGCTTTAATATCGTCTCGTTTTATTTCGCTACGTTTTATATTTTTTTGAGTCTTTAACCTTACTTAAGCCTTAGAAATTGTTCTTCTAATGTTCACCTTTGAACCCAATTCGACACACTTCTTGCAAAAAATTCTTACAATTATTAGCACAATGTTACAGGCAAAGATGCATCCATAAAGAGAAAGGTGCGTTTAGGTTAACTCTTCTCTGATCTCTCTCCTGGTTAAACTTGAGATTTCTTTCACCAGAATCACTGGGCTTTTAAAAGAAAATGGGGAAACTCTGTCTCTGCGAAAGGCTATCATGCAAAGAAAAAGACTACGCTTCACTTCGTTTCTTTGAGGAGGGCAATAAATGAGCTTCGGCTTCGGGAACGACAGATGTCTGAGTCCTCGAGATCTCTTCTCACTTAACGTGAATTATATTACGGCTCGCCTTTGTCTTAAGCCTTTTACGCTAATATTTCCACACTTTGATCTTCTCAGTAGAAGTTCAGCAATGAGTGTTCTTTTCCATTTCACAGGTTGCCTTACTATTCTTCCTGTCAATGCGCTAGATCAAAGCGTGTGTTTAGTTCTTACTATTTTTCCTTGATGAAGGTGAAAATCTTGATCCCTAAGTGGTGGGCGTAGAAATGGGGGTCAACCCGTGTAGGACAACATTTTGAACTGAGAAACACGCCTGCAAGTCTCTACCAACTGTGGGAACACCGACATGAGTAGCGGCATCAGAGTCAACTGTTGACGAAGAGAAGGACGGATGCGCGAGCTGCGGCTGGGTGCCCTTGGGCGTTGCCGGCGGAGACTGGGGCCTGCTGGCGTGGACTACGGGATCGAGCTGGTTCTTTAAGAACAGAGTGAAAACTCATAATTACTACTGGTGCTAATGACATAAAAGAAACAGAATTGATGTGTTATGCAGTTAAGCCACGCAAATGGTATATAAGTATTTTTCGCACGGGAAGCCTGTAAAAGGTTTCACCTGGAATACTACACTATGGTCGCTTCTTCCATTTTTATAGCCTTTTCTTATGTAGTCTTCTGAAGGTAAACAATGCAATGCCTACAAACGCGAATTCCAAATTTTAATTTTAAAGAAAGTCACAGGCCGGCGCGGCTCACGCAGCACAGTCACAGCGTAAGCTGGTGGAGCGGCTCAAGAGTAGCTCCAATTTGGGCACCACGCACAACAGGGTCTTCGCGGCAACCTGTTCGCCTCGTGCGCCGCGTTTGCAGGTACCTTAACTAGATGGCGCCACCACACTGATGGAGGCTCGGCAGCTCGGGAGCACGTTGATTGCGTGCCTCGTCTCAATCGCATATCGTCGTCTGCGCCTGCGGACGCCGCGTTTGCAGGCATCTGACCTAGATGGCGCCACTATACTGGCGGAGGCTCAAGTCGTCTCTCCCTGCGTGCTTGCATTAAAAGGGTATAGGCTCCGTACAGTCAACAGGCGGCGCTGCTGCGCAACAGCGGTGGCGCGATGCTCAGCGTCGCATGTGGCGGGCGGCGCGAAACTGGGAAGGGGGGAAGACAGCGAGATTTCGGAACTACGTATACACGCCTCGGAAAGCCGCACGTATATCCGCGATCCTCCTTCTTTTTTTGTGCGTGTGTGTACGTGAAAGTACAAGCGTGGCCCTCTGTGATGGCACAAATAGTTCTTGCGGGGTTCAGGCCTATTAAAGGAATAGACGATTACTTTCACGGTGCAGCGTTAACCAGCGGAGACAAGCTCTACGCTGGTTCGCATGTTGCTTGTGTGAAAGAAGTGGACGGCGTGGACGTTCACGCAAAGTGCCGTTCGCAACAGGGAAAGCAAGTATACGACGTCATCCTTCACATGAGTAAAGCTTACTGTTATACTAAAATTGAAGTCACTAAACTGGCACCCTGAAAACGTTGTAGTTGACCGATTTTTAATCGACGCCTCACTGTTGGCAATGCATGCCTCATTTCGCTCCGGCGCGTTGTACGCCGCGGCCTATCATTTGATGCCCCTGTCACACTGTTACTTTAGATTGTCATACAGCTCGATCTGGACCGCGTGCTCACTCGCTCACTCGTAGGCTGTCGTCAGCACAGTCATGGCGAGTGAGCTAAACGATTCGGATTGTTGGATCGTGTGGCAGTGACCATGCTATCCTCCTTGACTCGTTTGGGACCCAGTCGGAGCCACCTGCTGCGCTGATAAATGAGATTTATTAACTAGGCGATCTTAATTTACATGACGCGAATGTTCGTTTTTCATCATGTACAATGATCGAGGCTCATTAGGCCCCTTTCACAAGATACGATTTCGCTTGCGAATTCCTTTCCTTGCATACGCGCATTGCTTTTACAACGATACACCGCAAATGTATATGACAAGAAAAATCGCACCATGTGAAACCAAGCCTCTCAAGCGCCAGCGGCCGAAACGAGGATCGTCGAATTCGTGCTCGCCAGCACAAAATAGGCTTCCTTGGCATAAAATATTGCTCATCGCACATGCCAGTGCTATGCTGAACATACCGAATGCTAAGACAACGGCAAGCAGTCTACAAATCAGCAAAGTCGACAAATTTCTTTTAAATGTTCAGCAGCGCCATGGCCGCTGGCTTCGCACAACGAGCTGTGAAACGCGCATGTGTAGCACGCTTTACAGCAAATATCTGACTTACTTTACTCTCATCACAGCTGTGATCCAGATCTCATAAGACTTGCCGAAACCTGTACAACTTTATCCCGGGCTGGCCTTCGTGGTTGTGACAGCCCTTTACGCAGCAGTATCGCCGGTTCCACTTGACCTCCGACGCTGCCGATGAAGCGCATGCCATTGCGTTACAAGACTAAGGAGGCTGGTGAACAAAGCAAACGGCTTCAACCGTGGCCGAGCGAAATGTAGCGCGCGGAAAGAATACTCATCGAGCCGGCCGAGCTGCGGCGCACTGTTGCGTCGCTGCGCCAGATGGCGCCAGAGCAGCCGCAAACTCGACTGTACGGAGCCTATTTTCCGCGGCCGAACGGTAAGCGCTTGCGTGGCTCAGTGGTAGAGTATCCGGCCCCACGCAGCGGTCGTGGGTTCGATCCCGGCGGGAATCGGGTATTTTTTCGTGTTTCCGGCGACAGCGGTTACGCGGCGGGAGCCGCCGGCGGCGGCATCATCGCGACCCGAAACGGCTATTGGAATGAGCCTATAACAGCTTACTCTGTAAAATATCAAACCGACCACCATACTTCTTCAATGAAGTAGATGTCGACGCTTGTCTCTTCTGTATGTGTTCATTGTTACTCTCCCCATATTCACTTCGTGCACATGTCTTTTCGTTTTCTTAATGAATGATTTGACCCAGAGCAAAGGAATACTGAATATATCACTTTACTCCAGTTTTACTTATATATACAGCCACCTTCCATTCGCCACTAATTGAAATAGGAAGTGGCAGTCGGTTCTGCGTACTTACAAAACGTACAAAGCTGTCAGCTGTTATAATAAAAACAAAATGCCTTAAAATTGTTTGAAAGGACGCAGCATAATTATCAACATGAGATGAATTGTAGTCCATGAGATCATTCCTTATATTGACTTTTGTCAGCATGGTAGTGTTACATAGGCACACAATAAAAGCGCCATTAACAGACTACCAACGAGGCTAATGCACTTGAATGCTGGAAGTGCTAAGACGCAAGAGCATGGAGTACAAAGAAAATGCAGAAAAAGCTGCTGACCTTACAGTGCATAATAGTGCGACGACAACAATCGCTGCTCCAAACTTATTGCCAATCATGACGTTTTTTTTTTATTGTCGGATCACCAGATGAATGCTCAGATGATACATAGTTAGTGCTACGCATGACAAGAAATGTATTGCGTGCCATTGCCTGGAAAGATAGACGTCCATGACGTGCCATGTGAACCAACATCGACGCCGACGCCACAAGTGAAACTTGAAAATCTGAATGGATACCGCTGTAAAGACGTCACAGCCTTCACAGAAAATGAGACGGAAAGGTTGCAGTGAGAATCGCCGAGTCTGGTTGAAGTGGCGGGGAATGGTAAAGACAACTTCGTTAGCAAATGCAACCACGAAGAAAGGTAAGTTGGTGCAATACATGAAGTCGGGTCGAACACTTGCGTCTGCAGCGAACTGTCACACACACACACAAAAAGAAAATGTGTGAATTCCACGTGATCTAGAAGTCACTTTGAGCGAAGCTGTCATTGGTGTTTGCGAAGAATGATGTTTATTGTTTATCGATAATTTGCAAGCATAGAACACAAGACCAAGTTGGATTGATTTTGACTAGGAAATGTCCCGCTCAGTATCAATTTGTGCTAAAACATGCGGATGCCCCGCATGACGACGAAGGAAGGACGATCGTGGAATGACGATGATGGTATGATGACGATGGCTTGATGAAGACAGCATGCATGACGACAACGAAATCACTACGATGAAACTATCCCGACGGAATCAGGACTGTGTGACGACAAGACGGCGATGGAATGACCGCGACGGCATGATGACAATGAGATGACGACACTGGATTCATTACGACAGAATGACGACGGTGGAATAACCACGATAGCATGACAATGACGCCATCATGACGGCAGTATGACAAATTAGAATTGGCCCATAGTGCATTCGTATTTCGCAACATTCAAGCAAACCACGTCTACTGGCGCTTCCACTGGTGTGTGTTTTTACGGGCCTGTTGAAAAAACGATTCAGCTTTATTATGTTTTCCACCGGCTGACAAACTATGACGCATTTAAGCAACACCCACCTTGGTGTGAGCAATAAAGGGTGAGTCCCACTTCAGCCCGGGGATTCATTTGCTTGATATAGCGCATCAATAATCAAATTCTTTGGCCGACCACCTTATTATTATTATTATTTATTATTAATATTTAAGCATATAAACATCAAAAAGGGAAAGAAAAGTGATCAAGCAATGGTATCCTAAAAGGGACACGACGCCCACCCGATTGCAAATCTAAATTTTTAAACCAAAATTACCATGAGCCCTTGAAATTCCATCTACCTGCCTATCTATATACCTATATACTTATTAAAATAATATAGCTTAGATGTTATTGCAGCAAATGTTACCTTTTATTGCGATAGCAATTATATGGACACTCCAGGCGCATTTCTTCTGTCGGCGTCGCTGCCGACGTGAGGCTCCATGTAAAGTCCACGGGCGATAAACTAGTTGCCGAGCGCCGTATCCTGTACGTGCAAATGAAAGCGTGCGAGGGGGATCCAGCGATCGCGGCTGAATATCGCGCACGCAAGGGCGGGAAGTGGGAAGGCAGCGCGCGTCTTCCAGTTACGCGCAACTGTCAGGAGGGAGGGTAGGGAGGGGAGGGGGGCGTTCTGCGCCGCGAGCGCCCGCCCGCGCAGCTGTATCTTGAAAGGCAGCTGCGGCGGGGGCAGAGTCCACCCTCCCTGTGTTTTCGCCGCTAAGATGGCATTGATGCGAGTGCCAGCATGAAGCTCAATTCGCTCGCTGCTGCTGCTGCCGCACTGACTCACTCCAGCATTTTGACAGCGAGTTACCGCAGTCATCGTGTGAGGTGCGTTCACGTTTGCTTGTGCGCACGTGACACTATGCTTGTTAATTTAGCTAGTATGCCTATGTTTATAAGTTTATACAGCCGATAAAACTACTATCCTTACTTCATAACGCTGTCCACTAATATACTATCGCAATAGATGCTATGCCTTTCGGCCAAACTGTGACTTTTTTGTAGCGTTAGCTACACTGGCCTAGCCAAGCCCGTTTCGCGCGGCACATCAAGAGCCGTGCTGCGCATGCGCAAGGATCAGTGATGTCACACGGCTTGCGCACCGGAGCCACCGGAGCCGGCACCTCTCGCGCACTCCGCCGCCGCCGCGCGCGACTCACCGCCGCCGGTCTGCGCATTCCAGAGGAGTGACGTCGTAGCCGTGGTAGATGCACTGGCGCCGGCGCGCGCTCGCTGTGCAGTCGCCGTCTGACACTGCGCTGGAGCCGCTGCGCTTCTGACTGGCGTTTGCCAGTGTGGTATAGCCATGGAGAAGGAGAGCGCAAATGCTGCTCAATAGCGCAGAAGAACGGAGAAGCTTGACTCATCGGATCCCGAAGTAGTTGCCTGGCAATTAGCGGTTGAGCGTAGGAGACAACCAGGAAAGCTAAGAATAATCAGCTGAACCTTTGCTAACGCTACGTATATCCTGGCATAGCCGAGCTAAGCCACTGCAACTTTTTTTTCCTACGTCGAAACTTATGTACTCCAAATCAAATGAAGCATCTACAATTTGGTTTTAATTCAATAAGCATTCAGGAATTTCACATGTGAAAAATATGATATGACCACGAGTCACGCCACAGTGGGGGACTATAGAATATTTTCACCACCTAGGTTTTTTCAACGTGCACCTACGTTAAAGTACACGAAGGTTCTTACATTCCGCCCCAAGAAGAACGCGACCGCCGCGGCACGGTATTAATACCCACGACCTCCAGCTTAGCAGAGCAACGCCAAAGGCACTTCGGTTATAGGGTCTTCGGCATTTCGCAACAGGAATGGAATCATCGAGGAAACCGATTATTCAAAGATTCCTTCAGCAATCACATTTTTGTGTTTCTCCGTGTTATTTATTTATTGTGTTTGTTTGCAGTACATGTATACGTTAAAGCAAGCAACCACCAAATTTAGAAATAGCATGTGAGAAGCAACATCAAGAGATATCCTCAGAAACCAAGAGCACTGACATCTACTGACATCGTCCAACTAACAAGGTCGACGACCGCTGCTATGTTACGAAACACCACGAATTCATTTGAAAATTGAGACTTCAGGTGCTCACCGACTGCGACGACTCTTTGCGTTCACTTTCGGCGGCGACGCTGTGTCGAATACGGCTTTTAGAGCCGGTGTCCATCGGAGCGTTATTGAGTCCTTCTTGCCCTCTTTTAATACCAGAAAGAATCACGAACACACAAATACGAATGTCACTGCCCCCCCCCCCCCCCCCCCCAAAAAAAAAAAAAAAAGGAGCAGCGGATTAGCTCTTACTTCTTCGAACTATGTTATACAACTGTATAGCTGAAAAGCAAGAGACATCTTCTAAGGCGAGGCTTTACTCAGAGCCGCAGTCATAGTAAAGAAAGTGTTACTTCGCTTTTTATAAGAATAGTCCTAGAACTGTGGGTGTAATGCACATCAATCTGGGGATCTTTTTCCACGCAAGGTGAAATTAGGCGCTCGGCTTATGTTGCTTCTTCTTCTTCTTTCTGGGGTTTTACGTGCCAACACCAGTTTTGATTAGGAGGCTCCGGATTAATTTTGACCACCTGGGGTTCTTTAATGTGCACTACAACGGCTTATGTTGCTGTCTCCG